>NW_010320927.1:0-6253 GCF_000700745.2 Antrostomus carolinensis | reverse complement strand
GGGACACCTTCCGCTAGACCAGGTTGCTCAAAGCCTCATCCAACCTGGGCGAGAACACTTCCAGGGAGGAGCAGCCACAGCTTCTCTGGCCAACCTGGGACACTGTCTCACCACCCTCACAGTGAAGAACTTCTTCCTCACATCTCATCTCCATCTCCCCTCTGCCACTTTCAAGCCACCACCCCTTGTTCTGTCACTCCCTGCCCTTGGCCAAAGTCCCTCCCCAGCCTTCCTGGAGCCCCTTCAGGTACTGGGAGGCCACTAGAAGGTCTCCCCGGAGCCTTCTCTTCTCCAGGCTGAACAGCCCCAACTCTCTCAGCCTGTCCTCACAGCAGAGCTGCTCCAGCCCTCGCATCATGGCAGGGGGGTTGGAACTGGATGAGTTTTAAGGTCGCTTCCAACTCAAACCTTCTATGAAATATAAGCTGCGGTGCATCAAGTCTTGCATCAGAAAACTCCCTTGGCTTTCCAAGGTGAAACTTGAGGAGCCTTTAGAGGAGAAGCAAGAGCTGCATGTGAATTATTGATATTTAACTTGCAGTGTGTCTGGGACTGCTGCCTTTTTTTCTCTCTCCACTGAATGTATCTTCAGATGGAAGGAGAACAGTACGAAACGCAAGACCTGAGCCTGTTGTCATGGGACCTCCCAGTTGAGACATGATGGACTTTGGGGTGATGGACTTTACTCGGTGTTGCAAAGCTGCCTTTCACCCTAATTGTTCTTGTTGTAGTTACTAATGGGAGAGAATGTGGAGAGATTTGTTGGCTTTGTACAGGACAAAACCAAAGAGAGCAGCGTGGTGGCCATGTGTGGTGAATGGAGGGTGAGCCTGTAGCTTAGGGGTGTAAAACGGGCTGGAATGTTTAAAATCACTGTCCAGCTTCAGTGCACTTGTGTGACGGAAATTTGTGAAGGCACTTCATACTACTCAGTGCAAAGTGCACCTTTTGTCTCTTTAATACAACCCCAAGGGTCCTGTTTCTGCTGAGGCAAGTCTCTATAAAAAGAACCTGCTCCCATGTGCAAGTGTTGTGGTGTGAACAGCTTAGTTTAGTGGTAAGCCAGGGTGAATGTGATGTCATCTAACTCACTCACTTGGAAAAAGAATATTTTAGTATATTAGTATATATAATAATATTCACTAGTGTGTGCTCCTTAATATGGTGATATGGGACCATGGGAAGATTTCCTACAGTGACCTGCCTTCTATGCCCTGTTACAGCATTTCTTTCTACTTTTGGTAAAATAGTGAAAAAAACCTGTGAAGGTTTAAACACGCTTTTCTTCCTGCACCTCCTTATGAGAATAAAAAAAATAAAAATGGGTAGAGAAGGTAAGAAAAATTAATTTTCATGCTTAAAAGCACTTTGGTGTATCCTGGGAGGAGAGGAGGAGGATGAGCACACCTTTATTTTCCAACTGCATGAAGTGATGCTCTGGAAACCAGCTAAGCAGTGGGCTCCTTCCCTCTGCAGCTCAGCTGGGTTCTTCCTCCTGCCCCATGGAGACTTGCTGTGTCCACCCTGCAGTGCTTTGGGCTCATTTGGTGGAAACCTCCCAGCAGCTGAACCTGCTGGGGTGAGACCCCTGGGGCTTTGTGTCCTTCCTACCAGCTGCTGGAGAGATGTGGGACATGGGTCACTGTCCTGCCAGCACCGTCTTGGCTTTGCTTAAGTGGAGGAGCACGTGTGTGCAGAGCGAGGATTTTAGACCAAGTCTGACCTTTCCTGGGCAGGACCCACCTCAGTGCTTTTGTTTAAACGTTTGGTCTTCAGTATATTTATATATATATCTGGGGAGGGACTTTTTATAAGGGCAGTTAATGACAGAACAAGGGGAAATGACTCTAAACTGGAAGAGGGGGGGGTTTGGCTTAGGTATTAGGAAGAAATTCTTTGGTGTGAGGGTGGTGAGCCAGTGTCCCAGGTTGGCCAGAGAAGCTGTGGCTGCTCCTCCCTGGAAGTGTTCTCGGCCAGGTTGGATGAGGTTTTGAGCAACCTGGTCTAGTGGAAGGTGTCCCTGCTGCTGGCAGGGGAGTTGGGACTGGATGAGCTTTAAGGTTCCTTCCAACCCAGACCAGTCTATATTATACTATAAAGCTGTGCAACAGAATTCATCTCTTCTGTCAGGTGGAGAAAATGTAAAGGTGAGGAAAAGTGTCAAGAGAACTGGTTTCCTGCTGGTGCTGAGCTTTGTTTGTCAGGATTTTCCAGAGGTGTGACTATCCCTGTCTCACGCCGTACGGGGGGAGCGGGTGTCAATACACTGAGAGCTCTTCAGGCGCGTGGCAAAGATCTTCCTGCTTTTCCTGTTTCCCTTTTTGATTTTTTTTCTTCTGCACTGGCAAAGTAACCAGTTGTTGCCCCTGTGTGTGGTCGCTCTCTGCTTGCTTCGTCCACTTTAAATTGTCCTAATTAACAAACAGAAATCTTTTTTTGTTCTGTCTCAAGCAGTCTGATTTGGAAATTGTTAGAGAAGCAGAGGAGACGGGCGTTTAGGGAAAGTGAACGTTTGATGCATCTCCTGTGGAAATGAATGTTGCTGAGGTCTAAAAATAAACTGTTCCCAGCCTTGTCCCTTTGATGGGAACTGCTGGGCACAAACTCTGGGACACTCAGGGATGGAGATGTTTAATGCACCAGGGCCTGGACCTGGTCCTTCTGCTTCCCAAGAGCCCGAGCAGCCGGGTGGGCTGGGCTGGGTTGCCTGGCAAGATGTGCTTTGGCTCATTAATTGCTCTTTTGCCTTTGTGGTTCGCGTACAGCGGGCTGCTTTGGGAATCCCTTGGCTTCCCGAAGCGGCTGCTGAAATGAAAGGTAGTGACTTTGAATGAGTTGCTGGCGCTGCTTTTGTGGATGTGAACCTTGCATGGGAGGAGGAGAGGGATGGGATGGCAGCTGATTCTTCTGGAGGAGGTGTCCTTTGAAGTGGTGTCTGGGACACTGGTACCTGGGCTCACTGGTAACAGAGGAGCAGGAAGCTGGTGAGAGCGGAGGGCAGGGCTCGGACTGTGCTGAAGCAGCTGGAATATTTCTGTGTTAAAAAAACTCCAAGCATCTAATTGCACCACGGAAGTTTTCTTGCAACACAGTGAACTAAAATAATGCTGAAAGTCTGATTTGAGCAGCTGGGAAATTGGCTGGAAGCTGTAACTCATCCTTGTCTACGCATGAGAGCGGTCCCTTGTGAAGGGCACTGACTCTGCATTCCCACTTGGCCGTATGCTTAACTCTTTGGTTCCTGGTACCCCACACTCAGTGTCTGTAGGATTTTTGCAGAAAACATTGAACCCCTGAACGCTGATCCCAGTGCAGAGCATTGACATGACTCAGATACCCAAGATAAATGTCTGAAAGCACCTGTACCTGCTTTGGATGGTTGTATATTCCTGCACGTGGGCTGGAGGGAATCCCGAGCGCCAGGAGCAGCCCAACTGTCTGTCTGGCATTTACTGTGTGAAGGTAAATACAGTAACAGGGTCTCAGCTCGGTGTTTTGGAGTTTTGTCACAGTATATATGATACAGAATCCCAGAATTGCTTAGACTGGAAAAGCCCTTTAAGCTCACTGAGTCCAACCATGAACCCAACACTGACCAGTCCCCGACTAACCCATGTCCCTGTGTATACCACACAATATAGATACAATTCGTTAATTAATTGTCATTTATATACTTTTTCCTGTGCTTCATCCTTGACTGATCCTGATGAGCAGTGTTCATCTGAGGATGCTGATGGTGGTGACAGTGTAGCTGCTCAGGAGGACATCTCCAGGCACTAACCTGACAGACTTGCTTTGGGCGCTCGGTCTCGCAGCTGAGACAGCTGAGATGTGCCAGCTCCAGTCAGAAGTGGTTGGCCAAGGTCACTTGGGCATCTGCGGGATTTGATCCAAGAGATCTGCCCATCTGAATCATGGACCAGTAAGCAGTTAACTCTCAATTTCTATTTCAGAAACAGCTCTTGATGTATCCAATGGCTGCCAATTTTGGGGTTTTTTTTGAGTAATGTCATAAGGAATGGGAAAGATCTTGGGTTGTGTCCCACTGCCCCATGCACTTACATTGCAGGCATGTTTCCAAGTCCCTGCTTGCCTTTTCCCCTCTCTGTTTCTTCAGTGCTTATGGAAAACAATGTTCACTGGACTGCTAACCTCTGCACTCCTGAGGAGTGTGTCCTCAAAGGGTAATCTATCATTTCATAGATAATGGAAATTGTGGAGGTGTCTGTCTCTTTTCAGTTTTCATGTTCATGCTCCCTTCTTCTGCTCAGAACTGGGGAGCAATTTTATGCCCACTACCCAACAACTGGAATCTGTTCAGAAATCTGATTCAGCGACGTACCCCGATCTCTGTGAAGAGCAGGTACTTGCTAATGAAAGTTGGATATGCTGGTTGTAGAGCTGAATATATTTTTTTGTCATGGAGTGAAGTTTCTGTGTGGTTGCAGGAGGCTTTGGAAATTGCTGTTGTCTGCTGATGTTGGGTGTTTGCCTTGAGCAGAAGCAGCTGCTCCAGATGTGCGCTGGGGGCACGCCTGGAAACCAGCCTTCATCCCGTGCAGTACGTAAACCTGTAGCACGGCAGCTGCTGGACTGAGGAGTTCCCAGGCAAGGGCTGAGAAGCAACAGTTAGATTAGGTTTGAAATGTAAAAGTTTTAGTTTTGTCTTCTTGTGCCCAGGCCTTAAAATAAAGGAAGAAATATGTTGGGACAGCCAAGTGCTTTGCATCTGGGTATCGATCTGTCAGAAATAGTTCATATGGAAAGAAATTCTGCGCTGTAATTTTAGTGGTGTTTGAAAGTTGGCAAAAAGTGAGAAGTGCAGTGATTTTGAGCTAGTGTTGGAGGCAACAGGCCATAATTCATGCATTGCTTCTCAAGAAAATTTATTTGGTACTCAAAACATTAATGTTGACAGTAACTTGCATAAAGAGAGCTGCTTGCACCGGCGTAAAAATTCTTGGAAGTGAGCTCTTCTATCCACACTTGATCTCAGAAGGTCTGGGTAAGGCTTGTGCTCAGAGCCAACACCCCCAAAAATCTATGGAAAAACCAGGACATCTTTGCCAAGCTGAATATCCAAAGTCTGAAAACTCGGTGACATAGGAGTAAAAATCGGGTCTTAATGTTGACTGTGCTGTGCCCTGTGAGCTCTTACGTTCTTGGACGTGGTGGTGAGAAAATATAAACATGAGCTGACTATGGCTGATGTTTATTCTGATCATTTAACACAAATCCCACGGGCTGAAGGACCAGTAAAAACTTAAAAAGTAGAGGCTGTAACAAGAAAAATCACTGCTCGAGTCTCTCATCTGCTGTGTTGCATTTATTTCAGCGTTCTCGGCAGGAAGAACATTTGTCAGATTAACCTTGTGAATGGTCATTTGTGGATTGTTCTTGCTTAAACATGAGCTGTGAAGCGTGTAAGTCATGCATCATCCAGGTCTTAGTTTATACTCACCTCTGAGGAGGGGGTGGGGTTTGGACCTGACCTTCCGTAGGCGTTTAATTGATGCAATAAACTTGGCAGCAGAACTGCCCACAAATCTTGGTGGGTTTTTCGCCCTCTCTGGATCTTTAGCATTTTTGCTTGGAAAGTAACACAAGAGTGATTAGGGGTGCTGCCTCTGGCATGTTTAGAAGAGGTGAAGAGGGTTTCTAACAGGGTTCTCTTGAACACTGAGCGTGTCCCTGCCTCCTGCAAAGCTCCTCCAGGCTCTGTCTGGCAGTTGGGATTTGGCAGTTTCTTGTCCATGTTTGTGGTGACCAGAACAGAGCCCTGAACCCAGGTTTTACCTCTGGGAACTATGTCCAGGCAACTGGTCAGAGAAGAGCCTAAATGGGAGGAAATCCAGTGCTCACACAGGTGAGGGAGTGCCGGGGGTGACACCAGTGCACTCGGTGCTGAACTCTCTGTTTTCCCCAGAAGCTTTTAATGTCCTAATGGTGTGGTGGTCACCAGCAGCGTCACTGCAGGAGATGCAGCTCGGTAGGCAAAGCCCAGCTCGCTGCAGCCTTCCTCTGCTCAGCCATACAGCAGTGGCTTTGCTAAAGCTGCTGAGCTCGTGTTTTGGATTTTTCAGATGAGTTGGACGACTGTGTGTCACGTCTGCTGTGTCAGCTGTGGGCTGACTGCCGAAAATGGGACACTGAGTACTCTGGTACGCTCTTCTGTGGTTACCTTCTGGCCAAGCACTAGGATGTCTTCCCAACCAGATACACTTTGCTTTCATAGAATCACAGACTGGTTTGG
>NW_010320926.1:0-55398 GCF_000700745.2 Antrostomus carolinensis | reverse complement strand
CGGGGGGCGGTTCGCAGCTGCCGTCGGAGCCCCGGGGGTCGCGGGCTGAGAGAAGCGAAGGGCCGCAGAGGGCGAAGGTGGCACAGGCGCTTATGCGAGCTGTGTGGTGACCTGGAAGAGCCTCTTGCGCAGAAGATATTTGTTTTTTCCTGGCTTTGTTTGGCCAGGGACTATAGGGTTATTCTTCCTGCTGCAATTTTTTTCTCCCAGGTCACAACTCCAAAGAATCTCCAAAAAAAGGCTTTTTTGTGCTAAAACACAAATTGTACATTGCTGTGTGGAAATAGGTTTTGTCCGCCTCCCATAAGTACCTGGTTAATGCACAAGGGACTTCCACTGTTCTTCCTCGGAGCAGTAGAATCACCAATATTTTTCCCTTGTCATAGAGAGCAGGAAGGGCAGATCAATACATTTTAAAGAAGTTCTCTCCCCACAGGCAGCTTTTTGGTTCCTCTGTAGCTGAGCATGTCCGGAATTATTTGGAAAAGAGCATACATATAGATCTCACACCATTTATAAATTGTTTTACATGGTTCACTTGCCATTGCTTAGGGGTGGAGGAGTCAGACAAGATGACTTCCAGAGTCTCTTCTAATTCTAATTCTATTTCTAAAACTTCTCTTCTAATCTATATTATTCCGTGTTAAAGTAAAGAGAGTAGGTATGCTCAGTGCTGGTAAGGACAAGATATGGGGGAGGAAATGGAGGAAAAAATCCTAGTGCAGTATTGCTGCAACAAGTAGTCAAGAACTTTCAAGAATCTTTGTGGCTAATTCTGTAAAAGAAGAGATCAGTCATGATGGAGAAAGCAGACTGAGACTTTGATTCTAACAAAAAAATCTGTTATCAAAACATGGGTTGGTTGGTTATGCCTTTAGTCTGCTAAGACCTCAAGACATGTACTTACTGGGATTTGAGACTTCTTGATTCATCTCTTGCAGTCCAACTAACTAATGAAGACTACCCAAAAGATTAGTGTTTCCAGTGGAGCAGCAGCGTCTGTTTTTATGACTAAAGAATTGCCTTCATGCAGGACATTTTCTGCACGTGTTCTTTCAAAAGGGCCACCACCTGAGTTGCAAATATTTAATCTTCCTGTTCCTAGGAAGACAATGTAAACTTGCTAGTGGAAGCAGATACATGAGTTGATTTCAGGCGTATGAGTTCACTTTCTGTTGCAGAAGAGGTCTGGCTACTCTTTCAGGCCCTGTTACAGAACACCAACATCAGTGTGCCATTGTACAAGTTGATGGTGCCCTTGTACGCCGAATACTGTGTGGTTTTCTGGTCATCACGCATCAAAAAGGGTGTGATAGACCTAGGTAAGGCAATGGGTAGGGTGGCAGAATTAAGAGCTTGGACAGTCTTTAGTGAGATACAAAATGGTTTTCATGGGTATAAGGGTAACTAAATGGACCTGAAAGAGGATATAGGAGGAGGGTAGAAAGCAGAGGAGTAACCTCTGAAGGTACAAACAGTAAGGAGAAGATGTGGAGAGAAATGCATAGTATCCCCCAGTCAGGAAGCAAATTAAGAACACAAATAATGAAACTTGTTGCCTCAGGATGTTATGGAGACAAAGTTTAATTAGGTTCCAAATGGATTTATTCAAATGTATGGAAAAGAGGTTCATTACTATTGCTTGGATTCTACCTGTGGCTCCTCAGGAAATCCCAAAACAGCTGATTGGTTTCTAGAGGTTGTGGAATAAAAGGTCATCCTACAGAAGTACTTTCTTCTTATACTCCTTCCTAAATGTCTCAGCTAGCTGCTTCACAATCATTTCACATTTCAAAAAGCTTTTTTTTTTTTCTTCAAAAGCAGAAACAAAATAACCTAAGGCTAGTGGTAAAACATAGTATTAAAACATAACATAGTACAGTGTAATTTAGTGTTAAACTAGTGTGAATACAATAGTACCGAATCATGCCTAGTAATGTTTGCAACGTGGATGTCCAACCCAGATACTCAGGATGGAGTGGGAGCTTGAGGCTGAATGACTTCAGTTTGAGGACAGTGCTTGCGAGAACAATGCAGTTACAACTACTGCACTGAGCTGAATGATACATTATGGCCTTTAGGTACATGTCACGTATTTCATCAACTGAATAGGAGTTATCATAACACTAGAATTGAAAGGCTAGATTACATGCATAATTTTTTACTTAGTTCAGAAATCATGAAGTATTAACTTGTATTTGTAGAAGTGGTGTCTGAATTAGTTCAAGGATTTATTTTCTGATGAATAAAAAATTAACAAATCACTAATTCTGTAATCTGCTATTACAAAATGCTACAGATTAGTAAGGGCTGTGATGTTGACAAGAACAGTGATTGTTCTCTGTTATGTTGGACCTGAAATTCATAGTTTATTTGCAATTTGTGAAATATTTTTGAAGATGGGCAAGGTTTGTGCCATTTTTGGAGGATCCCGAGGAATAGGAAAAGCTGTTGCAGAAGTACTGGCACAGAGAGGCTGCCGCCTGGCCATTATTGCTAGAAACCTGGAAGTAGCCCAGACCACTGCACGTAATCTTGGTGGTATGTATGCTGCTTTGCAATACTTGCTTCACTGTCCCATGCTTAGGTGGCTTGTAGAAGTAGTAAGTCAGTAAAAAAAAACCCTAATTGTTTAACTAGATGAAAATGAAAGTAAAGGTCGAGAAATTTGAAAGAAAAGCTATATCAGTACAATTTTCACAATATTCTTTGGAAAGGTTAAGTACCTTACAGTTCATATCTTGCAGATAGACTAAGTAAGATGAAAGGAATTGTTCAACGTCACAAGAGGGAGGTGGTATGAATTGAGTCATCGTTGGCTCCTGACCAAGCCAGAACTGAGACCAGTCTGCTCAGGCTGAAATTGTGATTTCAAAAGGCCAAAATATAAAACAAGAAATTGTCCGATAACTAATCAGCACGATACTTGAAAATTTTCCTTATTCTCTGGACATTAAATGGGTCCCTCATGTTACAACTAGTTCAGCATCTGTTTTAGCAATTGACTTGATAAATTCTGAAGAAGGTTTATGAATGGTATGCCATCTTTTATGATGATGTGCCTTTATTTCAATACAGCAGGACATCTGGCACTTAGCTGTGATGTATCCAGCGAACAAGAAGTCCAAAACACTTTTGAGGAGATGCAGAAGAATTTAGGTCCTGTTAACTACTTGGTTAATGCAGCTGGGATCAACAGGTTAGTTATTCGTCACAAGGTTGTGTGTGACTCTAGATTAAAGCATCTTCATGTGAGTTGCCAAGGGCCTTTGCGTTTGGTAAGAGTATTGTTAATGAGTACATCTGAAAAGAGAATTAAGTGCAGACCAATATTTTGTTCCTGGTGAAGGTAAAATTATAACAGGTGATACAGCTTTCACTGTAGTTCCTGCATTCTGAGTTTTTGAGTTCCCCTTCTACTCCTCTTTCTTCCACTTGCCCCTGCAATGGTCCAAAACGATGTTTGATACCTGTCAGCAAAGGAGGCTTTGTTGCCAGAAGGATACCTAACGTTTTACTTGCTATGTGTCATCTTTACAATGAAATTATTTTGAATGCTAGAATGTGTAGAACCACATAAATCCCCATTAATATTCCATTCATCACTCATGTTTTATTGTGAGTAAATGGGATCATTGAGATTGTTCAGTGACTTCTTTTGGGTTTTTTTGCTCTGTTTGTCAGGGATGGCTTGTTACTGAGAACCAAGACTGAAGATATGATAGCCCAGATTCACACTAACCTTTTGGGGACAATGTTGACATGCAAAGCTGCTGTAAAAAGCATGATTCAACAACAAGGAGGTGCTATTGTCAATATAGGTAAGTTGCTTGTCTAAGCCCGTGTAGTTCTATGTAATAGTTTTCTGAAAAGGTTTAACAAGTGTAACCTGTTGAAATGTTACGTGTTACAATTGACTATTTTCTTTATATTTAGACATTCTGTATTTAGTATTTCTTTATGAATGCCTATTATTTTGTGTCATTTCAGCAACTTCTAATTGTAAACCAGCTTGTTTCACTAATAAACATCTCAGAGTTTATATTTTATTGAAAAAATAATTTTGCCATTATTTATCAGCTCTTTCAGTAGCTAAATCTACCAACTGCTACGTATTAATTCAGAATCAAATAGGGACAATTGGTTTCCTTGGTTAACGTAGATTGGATTCCAGAAAAGTCACAGATAATTGAGGGATTTGCTTATCCCAGCAGTAGGCTAGAAAGTACATTTAGCAATATACTTTTAATTCTTTTCTTGTAATCTCATTATCCATTCAAAATTTAAAACTAAAATTATAAAGCTAGTACAAGATTTCAAATTAGGCATTTAATCTTCTCTTTGATGTTTCTTTATTTTAGGAAGTATTGTAGGACTTAAAGGCAATTCTGGTCAGAGTGTTTACAGTGCTACCAAAGCAGGATTAGTTGGATTTTCACGCTCTCTTGCTAAAGAAGTAGCAAAAAAGCAAATTCGAGTCAACGTGGTTGCTCCAGGTTAGTTTTTCAGAAGTTCCTACATCCTTGACTGTTGTAATATCAAGAGTGCTGGATATTTGCTGTAGTCTGAAAGTAACTTAAGACAAATTGCTATTATTTTCTTCAACTTCTCTAAGTAAATGTTACTTTTTTTACAGTTTACAATACATTAAAACCTTCAGTCTTTTTAAAGGAACACTGAAAAGTTTGGGAGACGGTGTCTACCTGTTCTTCTGTCCATTATTACGTAATAAATGTCTTTTTTTTTTTCTTTGTTCCTCCCTCAAAACCTGCTGTCCTTGCAGATGGAAGGATTAGAACTAATTATACACAGTCAGCTACCCTTGTCTCCTGCTAAAGAATGCTTATTTGTTATTAGAGAAACATGAAAGACCACGAGAAGCTGGCATGAGAGCATCCGTGTCTTTCCCTGTAGTAAAAGTAGAGAATCTGGAAAGAAAGTTCTGTGAGGATAAGGCTGTGATTTCACAAGACAATCTAGTTCAAGCAAACCACCTTTCCTTTTCCTTAAGGAAAAATCCTTCTGACTTTTCCCACTTATAGCTGTGTAGCCTGCTGCTTACCTTGTGCTAGCTCCCATGCCTTTCACACCTCTGCATGAACCAGTTCAGCTTGTGAACTAGGCAGGAAAAATACTTTTTATCGTTTAGTGAGTTGAGCAGCTCACTGAGGGGTCCAGAGCCATGATAAAGGGGCAGAGTTGTACAGTGGAAGGCAAAACTGAGGCTTTCCCTTCTTGGTGTCAGCAAGAAAGCAGGTGAGATCAGCTCTTTATGAAGCTGCAGCTTATGTGAAGGGAAGTGCAGCAGTGGGAAAACTGAATCTCGGATAACTGAAGATTAAGTATCCTTCAAAAATGTCAAGAAATATTCTTCACATGAGTCCTGTGCTAGAAATTATGCAAGTGCTGTCATAAGTTCTAAAATATAATGAAAACACTTGCAAACTCTAGGGGTTTCTTGCCAGAGATTTCACACTCATGTTTTTATTGAGAAAGTTTTAGTGAAATGACTGTATTTTGTCTTTTAGAAATTTGGTACTAAATATGGGTTGGAGAAGCAATTTGAATTACTTTTTTTTTTTTTTTTTTTTCATGGACTTCTATAGATATCTGCATTTTGATTCTTACATCAGTACTTCCAAAACTGGAAGACATTTACTGGTTAGGTGGTTAGGTAAAAAATTGGTCTTAGCCCTAAAATGATGTGGACTGATTTCTGAGACTTTGAGGGATGGTAGCTGGTGCTGAATGCTGGTAGTAGATTTCACTTTGAAGGATTTCAGGGAAAATCCAGTAGAGAAATTTAGTTGAAGATTAGGTAACTCTTCAAGTATCTCTTCTCTCTTAGGTTTTATTCACACGGAGATGACTGCTCATTTGGAAGAAGATCAGTTGAAGAAAGCAATTCTCCTTGGAAGATTTGGAGAGCCTCATGAAGTTGCACAAGCTGTCGTCTTTCTTCTAGAGTCCCCTTATGTTACTGGGAGTACTCTAATTGTAGATGGAGGCTTGCATCTTATGACTTGAATATAAGTACCTACTTAAATGTCATGATGGTAATATAGAAATATATAATAATTAAAGGGAGGGGAGTTGAAGATTGATGTATGTAATTGACTTGATATTATTTAGCCAGAGGAGAAATTGATCAGTGGTAAAGTCCAGAGTGTACGTTTAGCTACTGGGAGAGTCCATTTGGTATTATGAAGTCTTTGCATGTAACAATTGGAAAAAAATCTGGTTTTGATATGATGATAGTTTTAAATAACATGCTGGTACATTTTAAAAGTACTGTATTTTTATGAAGTCATGTTTTCCAATTTGGGATAGAGCGGAGATTTTATTTGAATTATCATGTTACACAAAGGTCAGTAAAGTGCGGAGGCATGTTTATTGCTTGGCAGGTATGATTGCATCAAGTTTTTAATGAAGGCTGAAGATTGCATACTGTAATTTTTTTTATTCTTATCAGTTAGTCCCTACAAAGTGTCAAGGAGTTTCCTTTGGGTTTTGTTTGTTTGTAGCTAACACTACAAAGCTAGGAGCTTGTAGATCTTCAGCATGCCTGAATTGCCTTTAGGAGATTTAATTATATGTAATGAGTTTTTATGAAGACAAAACCTGCTCAGTTCCATTCCTGAGTGTATGTACAGCACTCATTTAATGCAGTAGCACTTGTGTGTTTGTATTGAAGGACTGTTGATTAGTCATTGGCATTGCTAGTTCTGTAATACTCTGAGCTGCCCATACACTGGTGAACAGTACAGTTGCAGACCTTGCCTCATAAAAGACTTTTCACTGACTCAGTAGGTGTTTAGAAAACACGTGTCACTTCCAAAGTGTGAAGCCAAGGTGTTTGGCTCTATATCTTCTGGAACTCTCAGTTTGACTATTTTATGTTGGTGCTCTTTAATATGTATGTATAGTCAATAAAATAATTATTTCAAAGAAGCTTTTGAAGCAGAGGAATTATTCAGCTGTAAATGTTCCTCTCTTGCTGAAAAATTACCAAAAATTTGACCTCAGGCTTTTCTATTGAGATCAAGTAATTTTTTGTAATTGATGTTTTTATCATCTCTGAAGAAAACTATGAATGTGGTTTAGGACCTTCACTTCTTAGTGTTCATTGCATCATGATCCAGATGTTGATTCAGCTTTTGAAATTACTTCCCGTCTTGGCACAAACTGAAGTACAGAAAGAAGAGATCTCACTGATGATAACTTTGAGTCTTTATAGTCTGAGATTTTCTTCATTTGTGCAGCTGAGAAGTTTTGTCTTTGTGCCAGAGAACAGTGTGTGTTCAATCTTCTCTCAGGTATGGACTGAGAAATAACACAAGGAACGGTTGTACATTCAAAGGGATTTACAGTTGGTTGTGTTACTGACTTTGGAGTATAAAATACTGCTGAAGGTAGTCCTTTCAGGAGTCCTTATCTTACTGTTATCTCTTTGTAGAGAGGTGGTATTATTTGCTGTGCAAAGTTATGTGTCATATGTGTCTTTGCACCAAAAATATAATTGCTAATTATGTTTCTCTTTGATAGGAGGAGGAATTGGCCAGAGAATAGATGATTTTTTTTTCCTGAGGGCACTGAAGGTGAGGAAGGACAGCTGGTACTCCCATTTTTACTAGTCAAGTAGTATGTCAGTAACTTGGCTACTCCCCATACCTGTCCTTAGTATTTTACGGGCAAAGCCTGTGTGGCATGTCTTGACCAGAAGCCAAGCTTAAGAGACTAAAAATAATTTCCTCTTGGTGAGTTCTGGCCCTAATTATTATTATCCCCTGGTTTTTGGGTAAGAGCACTGTTAAATAAGTTATTAACAATGGCATTTTTAGTTTATATTTGTGATTAAAACCTGGAATAATACCCTCAGAAGAATTTCAGCGTGCTGCTAAGTAATTTTTTTAAAATGTTGCAATACATACCGTGTTTTTATTACTACTGTGGCAATAGGACCAGACTGAAGTGTTGATAGACTTAAAGTCATATTTTTAAAAGACCTTTCTTTCCCCTTTTTCTTCAAACTGGTAAATTAGAACTGAAAACTAGTTAAAAGCAGTAATCCGTTTCAGCATTTACTGGGTTCACCTACTCTTAAGAAGTAACATCTGTTTGTCAGATTAGGGTTCTGTCTGGCCTGGGGTGATGGCTCAGACAGTGGAAGTAGTGAATGTGCAGGGTAGGTAGCAGATCAAGTGCGTGGTGATGTCTCCTTAGAAGACTCTTGTACCTTCAGCAATTTGTGACCTTTTCCAGTTTCTCAAGGAGGGAGCGGAGGTGGAACCTCTTACAGTATTCACTGTGGATTTATCTTAAAAAAATAGGACCTTTTCTGTTTGGTTTATATTGCTTCCAAAAATAATACCTGTTCTACTTTTTCCTGACCTTTACACTTACGTGTTCAGAAGCTATATAAGAACAGTAACTCAGTCCTGAATAATTAATGGTCAACTTGGATCCCATTTCCTTATATATGTATTTAGGTCTGATTTTTTGTATTTTCCCCCAGTGTGAATTGTTCTCATTTAGTCTGCTGGTTTTAACAACTATTTTTCCAGTGAAAGGATTCTGCAAATTTTTTTTAATACCTTTATCCCTTCCTTCCTTTGAGTGACTTAGTGTTACTGGAATATACTGTGGGCTTCAGAAATTGCTGTCTCGGAACCCTTACAAATAGGTGGTACTTTGCTAGCCCCTACATAAGTGCTTGTGTTTTTCTGTTTGTGATCCATGACCTTAGGAAGAATGAGTGCTGGTTGATACCCTTTCTTTTCTGTCTTTAAACAATTTACTCATCTGACAACTTCTCTTGACAGCACAGCATCTTTAATGGTTTTTGGCAAGGGAATGTGTCAGATGCCTTTTAAAATTTCAAGCATGCTTGATATTAGATCTCCTTACTCTCATCTCTTTTTAGTCTTTAGAAGAACTCTAAAATGTTTATCAAATATTACTATCATTTGCAAAAGCAAGTCTGACTTGATTTCCTTCCAAATAGGGAGTGATAGCCCCAGCCGTTTGTCACTCTTCCCTCTGTAACCTCCTCTCATGTTTTGCTCTCAGGGGTAAGACCTTCTATGAATTGCCTGTAGAGGTTCTGCTGCAGTTGCTGCATGGTACTAAAAACTGATTTAGGGTTTTGTTCAGAGTTTGGGGATTCTTTTTCTCTGTGGCCTTCCCGTCTCTGAGCACTGTACTTTTTGTGTTGATCCTCTGCTTGCCTTATTCAGGCGCAGTACCTGTTCCTAAGGTGGTGTTCCGTTTGCACACACTTTTACAGATTGTTCCTCTCCGCTCTGATCTGTCGGTAAATTTTCCATTCAGTGACAGATTCCATTTGACTGCTAAAGCCAGACTGCTGGTTTTACAAAGGTTGACTTTTAAATTCTAGTAGCTTTTAATCCATGCTAGCTTCCCCCTCCTCACAAAAAACGTTAAATTTGTCATGTGTGTTTCAAGTCATACTGAAGTTCAGCACATACAGCCTTAGTGTTGTCATCAAGCATTGCATCTTTTTAACATTTGTTCTTATTTTACGTTGCTGCTTTCTTTGGAAGTCTGCATTAGTGGACTGTTCTCTTTATTAATAAACTTGGTCAATATTCTTGCAGAATTAAAAGTTACCAGTCTTTGAAAATAGCATTTTGACTCAGATCTTGTATGCTCCTGGAGACCACAGCCAGAGTTGGGTGGCCCTGATTTGCTACATGAAAAAAAAATATATAAAAATGTGATCTTGACGTCTTTAGTGTGACATTTTCCAGCCTGCTGATAGTTACAGTTTTTCATTAGTTACATTGCTGGACTTATAGTCCTTGGATATCGTAGCTACTGCCGTCATCTTAATTGTCTTGGTAATAATATTGTCTAACAACAGAGTTTACCTAGATTTGAATGTTCAATCCATATTTGATTTGATGAGTTAATGTATTGATATCTAGTTTGATGACTTTCCTATATACTTTTGTATCAATAACTTGCTTATTTGTCTTGCTTCCATCATATTTCTGATATGCCTGTTATGTTGCTGTTCTTGATTAAAAGCAGACGTTTGGGTTTTACATCTTGTGCTGCTAGCATTTACGCTGAGCTATATGTACATGTTTTGAGGTTTTTTGCATGTGGATGTTCTTGAGTAGGACTGTGTGCTTGACTGACTTACCATGATTTCTCAACTGAACTTTGAAAACTTCAGTCCACTCTTTTACTAGACATACACAGTTTCTGTGATTCCATTCCTAGTGGAAGTGAGAGCATGTGCTTTTTATTCATTTGATGTTTCTTCATCTGCTGTAT
This sequence comes from Antrostomus carolinensis, assembly GCF_000700745.2. NCBI lineage: Eukaryota > Metazoa > Chordata > Aves > Caprimulgiformes > Caprimulgidae > Antrostomus > Antrostomus carolinensis. The sequence continues at coordinate 45,096 of NW_010320926.1, read as the reverse complement.
TGCTTAAAACTCTCCTGTAGTCTTTTGTTAAGTACCATTGGAGTCTTACTTTTTCTGCTTATCTCTTAAGAAATGTGTTTGTAACTTACAACTTGCTGTAGTGAACTCACTATGTTGGTCTTCTGCTTTTGAGACACATACTGCAATTGATTATCATCAGTAGAAGTTTCTAGCAGGACACACAAAATGTCGGTGAGGTTTGGTTTTTTTAAATATTGCAGCTGTAGGTAGGAGCTGTTGTGAGGAACAGCTTTTGCGGGCTTTCTTTTTTGGTAACAGAAGCGTGTAAAGTGTGCCCAGTTGTGTGGTGTCCCATGAGGAGATTCCATTTTGGCCTCCGGAGGGCAGTCTATCCTAAGGCATTGTTATATCCCTACTATTTGGTTCCTCTATTACGTAGTGTTAAGGAAGTGGAGTTACCTGTGTAGATACAAAGTTGAGAGCTGGCGTTGCTGTTACCAGTTTTGTAAAATCCAAATCTGTGCATCCTGAGCTATCTGGGGATGTAAGGCATGTTTTTTAAAGATGGAAAGGATTTTAATATTGAGTTCAGTGAAATTTGGATAGAAAGTGGATATCTAAATCCCAGCCTTCAAAATATTTGTTACATTATTATCTACAGTTAAAATGTACATTGTAATGATTATCTATTGCTGTTAGACAAATTTTCCGCCTTCAATGCGTTGCATGGTGCGAGAGGTTGTATTTCATGAAACTGAAACATGTATTGCCTGTTGCAATTATGTGACTTTTTTTTTCAAGCATAGTGTAGTTTGATGAAAACTGAACTTTCCAAGGCTGGGTACACCCACTTAATTCAGGTCATCAGTCAGTATTAGAAAAGACAGGGCCGATGTAGTGGTGGAGAGAAGTCTTTAAAGAGCGTTGCCTCTTTAAGAACCCTGCTGGAGCCCCAGATGACATTTTATTTTCACCCACAGTTATGTTCAATTTCAGACCATGTGCTGAAGGCTCCTTTTTGCTGTAGATATGTCTGTTGAGTTAGTAACAAATATTACCTGTACCTTGCCAGGCATCTTTAGATCGGCATGACTGTGACCACAACTGTTCTGGTATTTTATGCTTTTATTTTCCATATTAACAGCTCATTCTATTAAGATCTGGGATACATTTTGTTCATCTTACAGAATAAAATATGACATCGAAACCTACAATTGTGGTTTTTTCACTCTTTAAATAAATCAGATGCAATTTCACTTTTTTTCTCCCCCGAGGTAGCCATATGGTATTCCTGAAGCATGTTAGTGAAACAGTTTTATGTTTTGTGAATTCTAATCTGCAGATCTCCCAGCTCTCTACTTCTAATGCTAAATGCACTAAAAGTAGGTGTTGTGCCTATATATTGGAGGCTGAATTGTAAACAGATCCCCACCCATATATTGAAGACCTGTTAAAAGCTCTAAGTTACAGTGTTTTACTTCCTACTGCTGTCAGTCTGACTTTCCATCCTATTTTTTTCAGGTAGTTAGTAGATTTCTACTGAAAACTTCCTGCAGCCCTAAAGAAACACTCTGGTCATTGCATGCGCTTTGTGTAGATGCCATTTAGTGTGCATATGTGATTTTTGATGGCGAGACAGCTCTGCCAGCAGTAGGCTGGAACTGCATGCGTTCTCTGCAGGTTCTTGTTGCTCTTCTGTTGGAAGGCATATAGAATGGAGAGCACTTGTAGTTTCACCATAATTTTCAGGGCACCAGGGTGGAGCTGCATTCAGTTGATCTCTAAATACTAGATCAGTGAGGTTAATTTACTACACGGTTTTGCAAAGCTGTTTACCAAGTTTTCTGTAAAATCTTTGTTTCTGTTAGCACCATTGTGCCCTTTCTGCATTATCTGGCTTACAGTAACGTTTATCATGTGCTTGTATCTCCCATCAGTTAATTAAGGTGATATCTTTCCATTTGGACAAGAACCATATATACCAGATTGTTAATATGTCAGGTGTTTTGTTAATAAGAAATGATTTATTCAGGTGTATTCAGCTCAAGCTGTCCATGAAGAGGAACTTGCATTGCCAAAGTAATAAACTTAGTTTTGCCTCTAAAATGAACATCTCCTCTGAGCTCCCCTTATTGTATTATCCTTTGTAAACAGGGACTATATTTCTGCTGGACTAACTGCTCGTGTGTGCTCTGCTGTGTCAGCTGCCCCTGACTTCCACATTGAGCTCAACCACGCTTACCGGGAGTTCAGGCCTGAATTCTGACTTGACATCTGCCAAAAGCAGCTGGACCAAATCTGAGCTCTGAAGCGAGGGCAGTGGGGTGCACTGATCATCAACGGGTTTTTCTAAGGTGCTGTGGTCTTTTTGTTTCACCTTAGGCTTCGGTGCCACTTGTCTTGGGCAAAGACACAAAGACAGACCACTGGTGTCTTAGTTCTTGGATTTAGTGATGGGAAACACTGACACTCCATCTCTGCTTTTAGGATGTATAGGCTGACCTGAAATTCATTCGTGTTGCAAGAAAACACTAATAATCACAAATGCAAGCTTTGTTCCGCTTCTGTGAAGTTGGTTGTTTAATGGATTTGCTGCTCAGAAGAAGCTTTAAAATAATTTAAAAATTAGTTCCTTCTTCTATTAAGATTTTTAATGGTGTTATACTTTTCGTATACAGGACTTTGAGGGAAACAACTAACAGAGCTTATTTTAGATTTTGAAATCTACATTTTGTAATTACACTTTTTTTCCTAGTGGAAAGTGGATCTGGAACTTTACAAACTGAAATTCTTGAAAGCTGTTCCATACCTGAGATGACATCATACACATACAGTTCAAGATCTTTGGATTTACTAACAGTTGTGCTGGTAGGAGAATTACATTTGATGTTAGGTTTTGTTTATTATGCTTTATAAACATGGATTAGTAAATGGTCAGAGACTGTACAGCTGAAGTTAATATAGAATTTTAGAGGTAAAACTTTTATTGCAGATTAACAGTATGTTACAGAAATGTTTGGTGAATGTGATTCTGTGGTATTGCAGCAGGAAGTGAGCTAATAAGACTCAGAACTGTGCATTGTACTGTAGAACAGTGTGGTAAAACATTTTTGCTTATAGACTGGCCCTTTCCTACAAATGACTGGAGCAGTTGCTCAGACAAACACTGCAGGTAAAAGCCGTCTTCAAAATCCGCTAGCTCGCAATCTGCGATAGAGTAGAGGTGTGTTGCCTGTTGTGTGGGAAGTCTTATCTTACGAGGTATTTTCAACACCTTCTGCAGTAGCTTGGAAAGGTTCTGTCCTTGGTAATGTATTTTGTACCCTCAGTTCTTTGTAGAAATAATCTGTGATGCCTGGGCCAAGTCAGCCAAAAAAAAGCGTGACAATATCTTTATTTGTGTGTTTAACAGAACAGTTGTTTCAGGCAAAAAAACCCCATCCTAATCCATTCAGTGGGATGAGATTTGTAGAGCTCCTGCCCTAAGTGATGTAATCATTCTGAGTAGTGGCCATGTGCTGTTATTATTTTTTTTCTCCTTTCTTGTTCCGCAGCTGTTTCTGGACCATTTATGCTACTGTGGAACTAGAAAGTGACAGTGGTTGCAGGACTTGGCCCTTTCCCGGGGTTTACCTGTTGCACTGCAGTTGTTCTGTAAAGCAGAAAATTTCTGCCTCCTGCTGGTGTTGGACTGAAGTTCATACAGCTGCTGAAACCGCTGCTGTACAGGTACAGGTGCTGTTGCTTCTAGCCTGGCTTTTTTTGCTCTAAGTGTGAGTTGAGCATTATGTTCCAAACACTGATGCTTTTGTTAGCAATTCAGTGCAGGCTGAGATTATTTTATGTATTAATCACTTCTGTAAAAGGATGCAAATTATGGTTTATTTCTGAATTACAGTCACACGCTTTGAGACACCTTAAGGAATACTGCACTGTCTGGAATAGATTGTAAATTTCTTGGGGCAGGGTCTGTGTTTTCAGCTGCCTGATTTGTCTTAGGTGCTCACAGTTCTGTTCAAACAGAAAATGTGCAGGGGGAGGGCTTTTTCTTTTAGCCAGTTGAGGAGAACAAGCTAAATGTCAGCAAGTTCAGCCCTGTGCGTGTACAGCTGAGTTGTGAGGCAGTGAATCAGGTCTGTTGTCACTGTGCATAAATCTGAGCGGGCATTTCCAGTCTATGCATTAATCCAGCGATACAACACAGGGTGGGTTTGGCAGCTGGGCCGTACAGCCAGAGCGTGCAGCTGACCCCCTCAGCATCGTGACATGATGGATAATACGGGCTCATGAAGCACTTGCCTACATATCAAATCTGTTTGGGCTGCTTGCTGAGATAAGGAACGGGGAGTCAAGGCATTTATTAGTGTACAACCTAAGTGAATGAAAATGGTCCTTGAAAGCGGTAATATAAAAAAGAAGCTACAATTTATGAGCCAGGGTTTCAAATTGCACTCCAGGTTGGTTTTGATCCCCAACCGCCAGTTGTCTGTGATGGAAAAAAATTTGTGTATGTTAGCTAATTGTTGCTGTTGTGATGAAGTTGCAGGATAAAGGCAGTGTGTGTTCCAGTACACCACCAGCTGAAAAAATCTTCATGCATGTGGAATATTTTACCTCCCTGTTAGTGCTCTTGACAAGAGGTTTCTGTCATCATGCTGAATGTAGTTTCACTGAGTCTTCAATTGCTTTGAATATGCTTGGACTGAGCAGCTTCCTAAATAATTTGAAGTCTTCCCCTAGCTAAACCTGAAGTCTTGCAAAAAGTTAGGGCAAAGTTAGTTAAGTTAAAAGTTAGGGGTTGGTTGTTTTTTTAGTCCTATGAGGAGGGAAGTGAAACTTCTGGAAGTTACTTTGATGCTTCCAAGAATTTAAGATTTTTGGCTTGAAAAGTGTGTAGTTTTCTTGTCCACGCTTCTCTCCCTGAATTTGTAAACCCCAACAGTCCCAGTAACTAAGTAACAGCGCAGCTGAATGTTTTCATAAAAACAACTTCGCTGCTTAGAGATGTGATTTACTGCTTAAGTGTGTGTCTGTACATATATACAGAGGCAAAAAGTGATGATGACCTCATCTTAAACCAGCTCACAAGAGCAGTCTCAGTTTTTTAGTCTCTAAGCCAAAGTCAGATTTACTGTAAGCAGGCAGAACTCCATGGACTTTAGTTGCAGCATCACCATTAATGTCAAGCCTCAATTGCTGAGATAATTCTGTTTGTAGTGATCAATGCCTGAAATGTAAAACTACAAGAAAAAAAATTATTATCTTGCATCTTTCCTGGTATCTTTGCACAGAAAGGAAAGAAGGAGAAGCTAGTTAAAATTCAGAATTTTTCAAGTAAATCTTAACAATTTTTTTTTCATTTTGCTGCTGCCTTATTAGAAGACTGTTCTTAAACCAACTTAACTGCGCTTAGACCATGGCCTTTGCGTAGCATCACTTGTAAGTGCTGTCATATTGCATTTACTAGACACACCAAATAGACCTGCTTATTTTCTAACCTATTACAAAAGAAGCATCTTGAAGTATTCTTCTTTGGCAGTTGCCTCAGAATTTATGGGTTCTGTTCCTGTGTTTTGTTTAAACAAGATTCTGAGTCTCAAGCAGAATATGCTGATAAATTCTAGTCATTGTGAGATGCTGCATATAGCCCACCTTTCCTCTGTATTCATAACATTTTAAATTTCTAAATCTTACCCTTGCATGCTTGTACTGAAGCAGTTAACAGTCTTTACCAGGAAGAAAACTTTCTATTTGTGTAATATTTATTGATGTTTAAACCCACATTATATCAGCACAACAATCCAAAGTAATGGTAATACATTTTTTTTTATAAATACAAATAAAAGGTGGCAAAATAATGCTAGTGAAGCTAAACAAAAAAGTAAATTAGCATGTCACAGTCGAGAAAAATTTGGCAAATGATATGACATACTTTTTCTAGAATAGAATCAGATTATTCCCAGATGACAGACTACGACGTTAATCTAGATTAACGATCCCCGTAACTGGTCACATCCTGCACCAGAACAGTACTACCCTTATGTGCTAAAGTTTATTAGTCACTAAAAAACAAAACAAACTTTGTGTACTTACATAGCAATACACGTATAGCAGTAATGCAATATATGGTGTACACAATTACAAAATTTAAAAAACCTCCTAAGTACAGGACTTCTGAATAACTGAACTGAGATAAAAGATTTCAACACTTTTATTATAAATAATGAAAGATACCATATATGTGCTTCATATAAGGAATACAGTGTTTTCCTTTCATAGCAAAGTATGTTCGTACCATCAAATGCTCATTTTTCTTGTCAGGCCTAGTAATTATTCCATCTCTCCTTCCCCTTCATCAGAAATTCATTTGGTTCTAATTTGAAACAACCTAGTCAGGTCTGACCAAGGTGGGGCTCCAGTTTGATGTGGATTTGCCTTGCATTCTGAAAATAGCCTTCCGGCTTTTCATCTACGGCGCACAGACCCTACCCATGAAAAGAGCTGTCATTGGCCCACAGTCTGGAGAAGAAAAAAATGCAACCTACCAGAGACACCTGCTATGTTAAGAAAAGAAAAAAAGGCACAAATTTGATGTTGGTTTTGTCCATCTTCATTTTCTACTTCCTCAGATCTGCAAGCTTATCACCTGTGGTGTAGACTTGGCATTTAAATTCATAGTGCAGTCTCAACCCATTTCTCACTTACTAAACATTTCTAAAATCCTCACACATGTTACCACGAGCTTTAGACAGTCGAACGTCCCACACATACGCTCCCTAGTTTTCAGCTCACCTTAGAATTTCAGATTCTTGAATGGGAGTATGACGAGGTTACAGACTGTATCTTCAGGAAATCCACAGAGAGTTTCAGCCTCTTGCCCTGTCCCCCTCCCACCCCTTGCAGCAGCCCTACTGCCGTGGTTCATACTGTCAGCAACTTTTCCCCATCTAGTTACCAGTATTTGTAGGCTGGCACAGACTGTTGTTACGTCAGCTCTTTTTCTTCGTTATCTTGCAGAGGTTAATTTACTTCTGCTGAAACTGTCTTTGCTGTGTGTTTGTAAGTAAGCCTCCTTCTAGATGGCAAAAAGGAAAAATACAGAAGAGTTTAAAGTTACAGTGTTGATGTTGCTTTAGAGACTTGTCCATACTAACAGCGTTTAAGGCAAGATTTTTTTTCATTGTAGAATAGAAGGCAGTTTGCAGGGATATGTTGCTCTTCCTTGTCCCTTCCTGTTTTATTCTTACAATATTGCACTTGTTCACTGCAGCTATCAGAATGCATTGCCATTTTACAACTATAGATAACCATACATTCTAATTTTCTTTGTCATCTAATAGCCTCAAATAAAAAAATCTTGCACCATTGTGTAGCATCTACTTATTGCTTATGAAGGCATGTAGTGATAAATAGTGTTCTCTTCTGAAAAAATCTGTCTCTCTGGTGTATTTTGGACTTTATGAAAAGGATTATTCATAGGAGCTGAAGCAACTTAGGTATAAGGAACTGGTGAATGTGATTTGTTGTGCAATGTGTACATTTCTATTAATAATCTAACTATTCTTCTAATTTGGTATAATGAATAAGGAATATATGGTTATTGTGTTTGTTGTTTTATCTTTTGTACTTGAAGGTGTCTGCCTTTGCATAAAGTGACATAGGAGTATCATTGGTCAAGGCAATGGCTTTCAGTGTTTCTGCTTTGAAGGAAAATGATGGACACGGCAGCTGGATCTACAGATCATCGCTCTCTACCAAGCCAGATTGCATTGTCAGGTGGACTGGATTTGCTTCAGGCTGGAAAGCTGCTCTGATGTCTAGTCCTTGGTCACAAAGTGCAGCGTATCGGCTGGCTGAGGGCCGCACCTTCTTTGGCTTGGTTGTCTGAGGTGGTTGTTGCCACTGAGCTGGAGATAAAAAGGAAAGAGAAAATGTCAGCCATCTTGAGCTCTGCAACGAAGTGTGCCAGACGCACAATCAACCCTTTGTAAAGGAGATACTAAGTTCTGAGCAGCAGAAAACCTTTATATCAAAGGTAATTGTGTTTCATTTCTTGGTGGTTTGTTTTTTTTTCCCCCTCAGCATCTGGTTTCACCTTCAGATGTGGTAAGTACAAACAATAGTGTCTGTGTTTGTTACTTTGCCTTTTTGGCATTGCTTTTTACCTCTCCTTGTGGCACTGAGAAGGGTAACAACAAGGAGTTTGTTTCCCTGCACTAACAGCGACAGGCCTGTTTGAGGGTTGTTTGTTGTACGTAAAAGGAGGTCTGGTTGCCATTGCTACCCTTTGTATGATGAAGAATGCTGAGCCAAGTCCCACTACTACCACCAGCACCCCAGAAACCATCCTTTATCAGTCCAGTCTCTCGCCCTCCCCCCTCCCTGCCCCCCTTAATTCTTGTTATGAGAAGACTGGTAGGAGATTTTGGTTTAAGACATCACTCACTGTGTAAGGGCCTGCTTTGGAACAAAGTGAATTATGAAGCAGAAAGCCATAAAAATATCTACTGCACTTCTGGTAGCTGTCACAGGTGTATTACAGACTAAAGAATACAAAAGGTTAGGGAAGTGCTAGCAGAGTAATAGTAATAATGATCCACAAAAATAATGTAATCATGCCGTTATCTGTTGTTAATTAGCTATGTTTAATACACTAAGTAAAACCAGAAAGCATGCATGCTTGTTTTGCTTTAGGTATCTGAAAGACGGCGAAATGTACTTTGACAGAACATTTGTTGTCTTGATGTGGATCGTTATTATTGAGGAGAAACTATAAACAAAAAAAAAAGAGAGACCAATGTAAACCATTCTGTGAACAGACTGAAGCCTATAGAACTGATGCTTTGGGGGGATTAATGTGACCATGAAAATTGAAGTCACTTACTATAAACATCCAACCTGGCAGTGCAAGACACAATCCCAGCCTCGTTTTTAGCTGAAACGGTGTACCAGCCGGCATCCTCCTTCGTAGCTCCCTGAATAAGCAGGCAAATGTAGCCGTAGTTATCCTGGTGCATGCTGAACAAAAGCAAAGTAGAAAATTACTATTTAAGTTGCAAAACAGTGTAGGCTATTGTAAAATGTCATTATAATCAGACCCAATCCTAGTTACAGATTAATTATAGTCCACTTTTAACTAATATAGGACTTCAGAGGAAGTTAGCAAGTGGAAAATAAAACCTTGAATATGCTTGATAATTTGTCTGTTTAATACCCTGTATTGAAAACTAAGAAGTAAAAATGCATAAAGTAACTTCTCTTTCACAATTACAGATTAAGACATCTGGAAATCTGATTGAAGTAGTAGGGATGCCAGAACTTACCCAGACTTTCTGGGGAAAGGATAAAAAACTTGAGGAACAAGGTACTGAAACACTCTTAGTTACTTAGGAGGACAGCAGTCATTTACTGCAGGGTCATATCAGTAATGAGTTCCTTTTCTTGCAATATATCATGAGTTTGCTCTTAAACATTCCTACAAAATGTTATCAAATATTGAAGGCAAGTTTATAGATCTTAGAATAACAAAAAAACCTTCATCTTAGTTGCTTAACTGCACAGCAGAGTTATGAGTCAAGGTTTCTGCTGAGAAGCAGATAGCTTTACTTAGAAGCCTAGGTTTTCACCAGTAAATTTCTCTAAGTCTTAGTTCTAGAAGAGAAAAACTACTTCTCCACATGCTTAGAGAGTTGTTTTAAGTCCAAGGCTGGAAAACAGAACTGACATTTCAATTCCGGCTTGGCCACCAGGCTGGCTGCAAGTTTGAGTAATAGTTATGAGCTGCTGTTCACACAAAGCATTCTTAAGACCTTCTAGGTTTTCATTTGTACCACAGGATAAATCACCATTGAAGTTACACAGGGGGAGATTATTCCAAGTCGGTCTAACCTCACTCGGTCAGTGTTGTATGTGAGTGACTCGTTCTCTTTCTTCCAAAATATCTGAGGAGATGGCTCCCCTGAGATTCGACACTCCAGTCGGACTGGGAATCCCTCAGTCACACCTGTGTTTTGTAGCTTCTCTATGAACACGGGTGCTTTGTGTACTTCCTTAGCTGTGGAAATAAAGATTGCGGTCATGTTGACACTAGTCTGTGAAAGGGAAGCCTTTCTTTCAGCAACACTCTAAAAACCAGTAATGAAAAATCTAAGTGACAGGCAAGTTCAGTGTTGTCTTCATTAATCACAAAATCCAGTCCTGGTATTTTAGTAGGGAAGAAGTGAGTGCTAATAGAACTGAGTGGTTTCCCACCCTGCCTCCCCAAAAGAATGGAAATGGGGAGCAGGAAGACTTGATAAACTTGCTCCACTATATTTTTTTCTCTGCTGAATCACAAGAACCAAGGAGTGCACAGTGCTTGTTAAACAGTGCTCCTTCATACTCGGTAAAAGGATGGGCTTTCAATTATAGGAGGAACTGCTCTACCAGAAGGCAGGAATGGCCTTAGTGTAATACTCTGGGAAACACACAAATCGTGCCGTACTGGCTACCCACTGGTAGATCTGGGTCTGCACAGATTGCCGTTAAGACTGGTCTGTGGCCTCCCCTGTGGCGACAGCCTCTTTCCTTAACCATGTGCACAGAGGTGACTTGCTAGTCAACTTAGGCCACAACGTAACGTAAAGGTATCACCTATAACTATACTATAGTTCTGCTACTGCCAGGCTTCCTTTTCTTACCCTCCACCTCTCAACCATCTCATTTGATGGCACCTACATTCTCCTTTTTCATGGTACCCTTACAGCGCAGAGTGAGGGAGCTTAGCGTGAAGATGTTACCTGCGACAATGAGCTCCAGGCTGAATGTATTTTCACCGGCTCGATTGCTGGCAATGCACGTGTAGATTCCAGCATCTCTGGCTGTGACTGGTTCTATGATCAGGGAGTGCACGCCGTTCTCACGCACCAGCATTTTGTGAGAACTATCAGGACGAATTGGTCTTCCATTAAGTTGCCAGCTTAAATCTGGAGTTGGTAATCCACTAACCTTAAGTGTAAACAGAATAATGGGAAATGGTGTTAGCCATGCAAAACACTGGAGGAGTCCTGACTTGTTACTTCAGAGAAGTTTGGTTTTGTTTGCTGCTGCAGGTGTACCACAAGATTTAAAGATCTAATGCTGTCCTGAATTACACATTGACTCAGTTGTATTCATTTACTTACTTTTGGGCCAACTCCCTGAATTCCATGATGTCTTATGGGCGTGACTGAAAAAAGATCAGTGTTTAGATATCCTAGAAGCTAAATAATAATACGTTGCAAAACAAAAGGCAGGCTGACAGCTTTTGTCTTTTTTTTTATTGTTTGCTCTTCACATGGAAGGAGAAGATACTCCTTTCTAGATTAACTTTTTGTGGAAGACTTGCAGACAAAAAGATGTTAGCTGACTCATTATTGAACTCTTAAGTTCCATTCCACTTAGGTGTAATCTAGTGACAGCGCTGCCTGCACTACTTAATGCTTGGTCGTGTGAACGAGTCTTGTACTTTTGAAAGCCGTGCCATTTGCTGTGGGTACTGCTTGAAAACAAATAGCTTGTCCCAAATATACTGGCATAAAGTAAACAGAAGTCATCCAAACCTCAATTAATTCTGTTAGGCAAAGTCATCAATCAAGATTATATTGTTTGAAACTTTAATGGGGGATCGAAACTCAAGTAATAAAAGGACTTAAAATGGAGAAACACGCTGTCTTTACAGTGTGTGCTGCTCCCCTCCACACCCCAGCACAGCTAAATTCCAAAAATCAGTTTACTCTGAGCTGTAAGATTTGCCTGAAGTGCTTTCATTGCAGGGGAGGGAAACTTTCATTGGCAACTTCCCCTTAAGCAGTGAGATTAATTAACCTCTTGGCTGAAAGTGCCAATAGGTAAAATAGCTTTAAAAATAAACTAACTTGTTTTTTGAGTCAGCTAACACTATCAAAAGGTTGCTGCTGCCCTTCACACGATACTTGCCTTGCAGTCCATTCTGCATAGTTTTCCTTCTTGGACAGTCAGGTCTCCAGGAGCCTGCAGAAAATGAGGCCGGAAGAATCGTTCCTGAATTGGTTCATTTTCATCACCACTGTCCCTTGATCGAGATCGTGGTCTTAAAATAACGTGAAATAAAGGTAAATTATTTTTTTCTCTGCTGAATCACAAGAACCAAAAAAAAAAAAGACTGCTTTGAATTTTAAGTCATTTCATTAGCCTGTACCGTAATCACTCCATAGTTACACACATACACTGGTAGTTAATTATGACACTGTACTTATTAGTTTCATTTAAATCACATGTTGGGGCAAAATATGATCTAGAAAACAATCTTGCTACAGAATAATTGCTTGTAATAATAGTTTATTTATACATGATAATGTTTTTGTTTAGAAATAGTCTTTAAATCACTGAAAAACAAATAAGTTGGTGGACCTTAGCATATAGCTTCAGTTCATGTTTAATCCCTTCACTGTTGCTGGTTACACCAGAAACTACAGGTACTGTTCATTAATTATTATTACCTTTCAGAAAATGACAGCAGCTAAAAGCTAACTCATCTCACTTGAGAAGAGACTTTTCACATCAGACTTATTTTCCATCTTCTCTTGTTCTGCACTACTGATGTGCAGATGACCACAGATACCCTCCAAGGTAACTTGTCAATGACACTTTACAGTTAAATTCTCTTTTCTGAATTCCATTTTCTGATAACTTTTGCCAGTGTTTCTGTTTTGGCCCATGGCTGCAGTATCCATGCTGCAGTATCCATGGCTATACTGCAACTTCTACTGTCCTGGAGTGTTTCTTTCGGTTAAAATAATTCATAACAAAATAAGCTGAAAAACCCCAACAGTTACATGTGGAAAACAAGATGCTGTACTACTGTATGGAGGATAAACACTGTAGCTGCACGTTCTGTTCCACTGAGGTTAAGTTTAATTAGCCTTGCTTGAATTTAGTTTATTTTGTCCTCTGCTGTTCCCCTTCTCTCTGTTATTGCTCTGTTTGAATTTGGAGCCATCATCACTTTTGCTACAATATTATCTGTCATAAATAGGTAACTTTTGACTTTTTAATGATCATTACAGGCTTCCCACAGCTATAAATAAAGGCAAATGCATGTGTGTGTGGGGGGGGAAATCTCGCTCATACTGCTTGTTAATGTAGGAATGGATATTGAAATGGGGAACACAGACCAACGCCTTTGCACACAGTAAAAGCTCATGTAACCCTTCAGGTGCCTAAATCCAGGGCTTAAGCACCTAAGGTTTTTTGCCCCTTGAACACACCTAAAGCTACTTCAGTAGCTCCAGAGTTACAGCTCAGAAGCAACACTAAGCTCTGTTTGGTGTTTTTGCAGATGTACACATCTCGTATGCATGCAGCTGGGATGGAAGATGGGTGGTAATAAAGAAAAAGTCACATTTTCTGGTAATTAGTTCTGCAAGACCAACTAGAAATGATGGTACCTGGCCAGGTGAGTGCTACACAGTGCAAGCAACCCATGCCAAATCTGCCTTCATAGTATTTATGTGCATCCAGTTTAGATGCATAAAAAGGCAGCACTAGTCACAACTGGGGGAAAAAAATTACACCAAATGAATGGAAAACAAAAAGGCTAGGAGTTTGTGACCAAATATGTTTTTTCTTTTAGTATGTTCTTGAATCGTGAAAGCTAAGTTTTCAAATTACACATTTGAAAGGAAACCTAAATCAGCATGCTGTTTAGTGTACAATCAGAATAAATAACACATTTCTTTTTACCAATTTGTAAGTTCACCTGTAAAATTGCAGACTAGTGTTAAGTCTTTACCTTTAGAGGTGAAACTAGGGTTATTTTAATTCTAAAACATTTTGTGGTTTTAAATAAATAATGAAATGAGTAGAGCCAAGTATTGCAGATGCCTAGGAATTACAAATTGCAATAGACTGGAATACCCTTGGATTAGTTGTGGGTTCCTTAGAGTTGTGATGTGGGCATCAAATTGCAAAGATGAGTTTTAGCAATACTGAGATCATGTACTAAAAGTGTCCAGGGGAGACTCCATGGGCTGGTGTGGCGCAATGCACTAAGAATTTCAGCGAGCAAGAAGCTGGGGGAGACTTGATGACTGACTGTATGGTAATGGTCACTAATTTGGGATAAAGGAGATTAAGTTCAAATGAATCCTCTAATTGAGAGCAGGTGCAATAGGAATATTTCTTTTTTAAATCCTCCTTGAATCTCATGCATTTTAAGATGATTGATTTGGGGCTCTGGCTGCAGTGCACCACAAGACAGCTTAGAGACTACAGTGTAGAGCAACATCTCGTCTAAGGGATTGAGCCCAAGCTTTGTACACATCAGACAGTTCCAAAAGTTCCCCCCCTGCCCTGCAACATATTGCTAAGGAGATAATGTTTGCAAGCCAAGCAAACTTCAGAAAAATACATTAAAAGTAAAATAACAGCTACAAAGCATGATTTTAAAGTGTCTGTGATGTAGTGAAGATAACAAAAAAAACAGACTTCTGCCAGAACACACTCTGTAGAGTAAGAGATACTTACAGGAAAAAGCCTGTCAACAGTCATAAAGTTGATTAGATCAGTAATTGCACTTTTACAAAAAAAAAGCAAAAAAACAAAAAAAGATTTTGCTCTCAAGCAGAAAAGCTTATAGGAAAAATACTGTAATGCCACAGCAGTATTAGTTATCAAAAGTATATGGCAATCTGCATGACACATTGCAGCATATGGGGGAGCACAATATTGTGGGACGTTACATTAGAAAAGCTGACGGTGGGAGTCTGTCGCAGGAAGGTTTTACATGCTCAGATTTCACCAGTCACAGGGAGAACTGGGTGATGGGAGTAGCGGGAAATGTCACTTCACAGAAATAGTGTTGTGCTGAATGGTTTGCAGAAACAGACCTTCCATAACTACACATACCCGGGTGAGCCCTTCACATATGGTAATTTTACAGGAAATAACAATCCCCAATAATTGCCCTAGTTTTTAATTAAACTGTTACATGGAAATCTCTTCCTTATAATTCATTACTCTACTGGACACCTGACCAAAGCAATAGTGGCTTTTTTGGGTGTTTCTCTAAATAAAAAAAAAAAGCCCCAGCCATAAGCGGCCTTGGACCTCAACTGCATTTGGAGAGACTGAAAAATGAGCCTGCCCCGTTATTACCTAAGGGCTCTGTCTGTTGCAGAGAGAGAGAGAGATCCACTTTTATCCTTCAGAATGATGCAGAGTGTCATCTTCTCCTGTCCCTGTTTTTAAAGATATTTCCCCTTTCTCAGCCTGTGTACACTTATTCAGCCGAAACCCAACTCTTCATGGCAGCTTTGCCCTTCAGGGATAACAGAGACTTTTCATTTTTACCCATTATTTGCAGGTGTCAAGTGCCTTATTTACTGTACACCAAATGGACCTGGGTTTTTTGGGCTGTTCTCATGCTCCATGAGTGGCATGGACTTTGGATTTAACAGCCTAAACATGAAGTGTTAGAGGGGGAGCTGGTAGGATGGCTCAGAGAGACACGCTGTGCCTGCTGATGGCAGGGGAGTTGGAACTAGATGGTCTCTAAGGTCCCTTCCAACCCAAACCATTCCATGATTCTGTGACTGCAGGAATCCCAGTTTGTTCTGTGCAGGAATAAGAGTGATAAGATTTTTTAAACAACGAACCTCACTCCCTGATACTTTCTAGTTATCAGAGTGGGGGAAGAGAGCCTGTTTTGCACGCAGCAGTTCTGCAGTACATACTACTACCACTACTAATTGTTACAGGAATAATTTCTTTATTGCACATTGACTATGCAATTACACCTATATTACAATTGGACAATATTGAGTTTCTATGGCCATTGTGACCATTAAGCAAAAGATGTGCCTTATCGTTGCAGAAACCAGAACCAGAGCCCTCTTACTCCCTTGAAAGCAGTTCTGCTTGGATAACCAAAATGATTTTTTTATATCATCTAAAGCTGTCTAAGCTGTGCTAAATAGCTTCATAAATGCTTTGGGTAATGAAAAAAAAAAGGTATTTGAAGCAAAAATTACCTTATATGGTCCAAAAACCTAAACCAAAGCTTCATATGTGAATAATTGTGAACTCACTAAAGATAAGTTTAATACTTTATTTCTGACTCATAATTCCTTGTAAGAACCTGAACTGAAATCACTGAAATACTAAAATGTTTCTAATGTAAATCTAATAAACTTATTTGGCATGCAGTTATAGCTGCTGTTTCTTTAAATAAATACTTATTAAAAGCTGCAGAAAGTACAGGTGCCTGGTAGAATCCTAGTCAGGTGAGATGTTTTAAAATAACCATAAGTGACAAGGTTCTTCCCAACAGCTGATAGTGTAATTGGAGACAAGGAGTAATTAGTGAACATCACAAAGAAAGAAGGAGGAGACAGGCAAAATTAAAGATACTTAAAAGTAACGTAATTTCAGTGGTTGTTTATATTTCTGAGTTTGCAAGCTTTGCAGAAATTTTTAGACAGCAGAGGTCACATTTCTTCCTGAATGGCATGATTTTAACTTACCTTCTTACTTTACATTCTTTATCTGACCAGAATAATTTAGCAAAACATATAAAATATCTTATTGAAAGGAAAAAAAAGAAAAGAAAAGAAAAGCATCAAGTACCTTCTCATATGAGGCTGACCAGAAGGTGACCAAGGACTGCGGCCTCTTTGATTGACAGCTTGAACCATCAGCCTGCCCGTGCAACTTACTCTACCCTGTTATGATGATGGAGAAGAGAAACATTAAAAGACTTACAGCATGTAATATTAATAAATGTTCAGCCCCATCTCTTTATTTTTTTTTGCTCACGTGTTACAGCGTCTGTGATGCATCCTCTGCTTTCACTAATTGAAAAACATTTGTCAAGATACCTCTGATGCTAAACTGTTTTATCAACTTCCAATCTAACACAGAGAGACTGGAATAATTGTGACTACAACACAGACATGGTTGAAATGTTCTGCCAGGAAGTCTTTCTTTTAAAAAAAGATCATAGTACCACTGGCATTTAAGTCCTTAAAATAGTGTATTGACCAAGATATCGATGTGGGTGGGAGGTTGCTCTGTGTATAGCAAGTGGACAGAAAGACAACTGGTTAAAGATCTTGAAAATGGCATTTGGTAAGTGTTGGTGGTTAGCGACAGAGCTGCTGCCTCCAAAGTGGAGCGACACACTTGATCTGGTGGGGCCTCAGCACAAAAACTCCCATGAATGTAAAAACCAAAAGAATTGTACAGGTACTTAAGGGTCCTCTCTGACAAGCAAGACTGGTTTGGGGGTCACAACTGCACTGGTGAGCACTGGAGATAGTTCAGTTATCTTAAGTTACTTCCATTGAATGATAAATAAAACATGGGCTCTCTTGTATTTAGTCGCCCTTTTTTTTTTTTTCCTTTGTTTTTCAGAAGACAGACTCAACTACAAGCACTAGTGGTAACAAATTTGGGATGGGTCTGCCTGCAGGCAGAACCGCTTGCATCCAGGGCTCTGCAGAATTCACTGTGCAAGAGATAAAAGCATCTGGTGGTATTAATAAATACACACAATAGATACAAAGAGAAATGCTATGTATAGAAATAAAACTGTAGTAAAAGTTTATATAATTTTATATAACAATATAATAGTAACTTTTCAAAAATTATATTTTTTATTAGCTCTTTGATAAATGTATAGAAAATGTCCATCTGTCTGTCTGCCCCCTGAACTGGTAGCAGTAAGGCAACGTCCCCATCAGCTTTGCAGTGTATTTCAGTTCTAAGCTGTGAGCACACTCAAGTCTGTCAGCATAGAAGTGACAAATATTTTTGTCACAGTAATTGGGGGATGCAAATAGCTGTTCATTAACAACTGGCCAAAGCCTATCAAAAAATGATTTCACTGGGGTCACAAGCAGGCTTCAAATGGCAGTGACCTTTGTGCTACTGCTGGACTGTTAGAAATAAGTCTGTGTGTCCTGCTTTTATTCCCATGACCCATTTATTCCACAAGAAAAATACTTGTGTTAAAATAAGCCATTGTGCGTGACCTGCAGCAATTTTTTTAAACAAAGTTTTTTTTTGTGTTACAAGCCCATTAAAGACATCTGGAACAAATATATTTCTATTTTAGGCACCACTGCATATTAATCTTTTTCTGGCAATTGATGCATTCACACATTTTGGGATAATTTCTGTGTATCTCAATACATGAAGGCATCGTAAATGGAAGCACAAAGGACAGTGAGGAATTTGGATAGGGAAGAACAAGCAGGAAGCCAAAGACTGGGAAAAGTCATGGGGTGAATGGGAAGGAAGCGATGAGTTGGAAGCAATTAATGAGAAGATGGCCTAGAAAATAAGGGGGATCCAGAGTGAGAACCGTGGGCGCATGGGATAAAAGGGAAGGTGAAAATAAGGACTCAACTCGAGCCCGTACAGCTCATGGCAAGAGATCAGGTAAGGGACATAACCTGTAACTAAAGGCCTGAAACAGGCAGGGTTTTGTGTTTGTTTAGGCCTGGGGTCAGTTTGCTCTGGATTAAGTTGCATGGCAAATCTTACTGCAAACCCCAGTGGTGTGTTCAAACCAGATCACTGCGCTTTACATCGCAGGCAACGGTGCCTGCCCTGTGAACTACCATGGACGATTTCCAAGCTGTGTCAACACATCATTTTACATACGTAAATCGTGTAGTGTTAGTCCAGATCATGAGACAGCATAAACTGGCAGAGCTTTAATGAACTGAATCCTTTCCTTTAATAAAATTTCTATCGGCTACAAATATGCCTTTTTGCTTTGTAGTTTGGTGTTTCCAAGAGCAATGACCAGAATACAGCAACAGCAGCAAATATCTACCAGACCATCAGAATCCTGATGTAGGCTCCCTTATATTTACGTACTTTGCTTTTGTTAAGGAAAGGTTGCCAAATTTGCCTAAGTTTGTGATAGCTTTGAGATGTGGGCAACTTTCCATTAGGATTGAGGAAGCTATGCCAAATTTATTTCCACTCAGGATGACTTAAAAGAATTGGAATCCAGATCTTTGAGTGTGACAAGCTAGTACATTAACTCATAGTCCTTCTTTGCCTCCATTGTACTGTTAAACACATAGTAAAAGCAAGCAAATAGGAGAAGAGATAAGTATGTTTGCTTGGGAATTACACTGTAAAGAAAGAATAGAATGGGCTTGGTGAAACAGACAGATGTTTTATTTAGGGGAGCCAGAGGAGGATGCTTCTGGTTCTTCTCCAAAGAGGGGGGAAAAAAAAGCACAGATGCAGAATTTTATCACTTTACAAAAGTGCTTTTTCAATCCCCAAACTAGGAACAATACCAAACCAGCTCATTTTAGTACATCTAAAATCCCACTAGCAAACTAGTGTCATCAATGACCAGGACTGATAACCTAGGTTACTGTTGTGCCATTGAATGAGCATTATCCAGAATAACAAATGCTAAAAAGCAGGCCCCAAATATTCAGGGACAGAGTGCGGGGCCCAAGCACAAAAGCAGTTTATTCACGAAGTTCACTGGACTTTGGATCGCACAGTAACGCTACATAGGCAAACTCTGTACCCACAGTAACACAACACTTACAGGAAGATGAACAGGATTCAGTTCTTACCTTGAGCATGCATGTATTTCTTTATCATCTTTAAACCTGCTGTGAATTTCCACAATTTAAATGGTACCAAGTGTTATAACACAATGGTCGTCTATGTGTAAAACCTCCCAGCCTGAAGAATTCCCTTGGCCTTACAGTATTTCATTATCATTTCTCTTATTTGTGTATGTAGAAATGATGTTAAAACTAACTAGACTAAAGAGCTGCAATTTGTAGAATCTAGCCTAAAAGCGCTATTTGTGTGTTGTCTGTGTGCCCAATCCCATACATTCACAAGCACGCTGCAATATGAGCAGGACTGACGGCTGAAGAGCAAGGCAAAAAAGGCAGTGTCATGCTAAGTAACCTAGCAACGCTCATAACAGAGCACAACACTCCTGTGGAGATTAAACTCTGTCCCAGTAATACACTTTGTTATTTTACAGTGTGATTCCACTTGCAGGCCTGGTCTTGGCAAGATATTTGGTGCTACAGAAGAAAATAATTCATTACATCCCTAAAATTACGTTACTGCCCTGGTTTCTCACGTGCAAATCTTTCCCCTCAAATTGCTGTGCTGGAGGAAAAGTGGATTGAAAATGTTACTTCAACAGGATGCATGAACTGCAAGTTTCACTGTATCCAGCGGTTGTGTACCTCAGCTCTTAAGTTAGGTCTGTGAAGAAAAAATAACACTCCAAAACCAGTAACACTGTTCCAGAAAAACACTGTTTAAGACTTCGGGATCAACACAGGAGACCTCCCCCCTACCTAATAAATGCTAGAATTTTTTGCCTTACAGAATGGCAATCACTGCCTAATATAAACATGTTGATGTGTGATATACTCCTACTCATTTCAAAAAGTTGGCATAGTCAGTGAGTAGTGTCAACAGAAGAAAAATGAAATTGCTGGATTGGGTTGCTTCTGCTGGTAAACTGGATTTTTTTTTCCTCCCTTTAGAGTAATGTACGCTATCCATGCTCAGTTAGGATACCGAGATGCTATCAGCTAAAACAAATGGTGGAAGAGTGATTAAAAGCCAACACCCCTCCCCTCTGAAACCTCAAACCATAGGAAAAAAAACCTGCTGTTGAGTTGCTAATCTCTTGGAGATAGAAAGGTCCCACCCTACTGATGCAAGATGAAAACAGAAATCTAACTTACATACTTTATGGTGACTTCATCATTTAATTAAATCATGCATACGTAAGATGAGATAGTTTTCTGAAGATTTATGTCCAGAAGGATGTTTGCTCTGGAGCCAAACCTTCATTTACCTGTGGGTTAGCAGCCATAATAGTGTAATTCCCATCATCATCCAGGGTGGAGGCTGTAGTATGCAGTGAGCAAGTTCCATCAGGTTCTCTTTGAATTCGGTAGTGATCACTTCGTTTAGAAATTTGCTTCCCATCTTTAAACCAATAAATCTGCAGGAAAAAACAAGGCACGGCTGATAAGAGGTGGGTGCTCACTGTCATCATTTCTCAATTAATACCGTTAACGAATCTTAACTGCTGAAAACCTCTCTGGTAAGCATTAAAAGAAAAACACTTTGATCAACTAGTAAAAGTGCAGAACCCCGCTCCATGAACCACTTTCACTGAAAGTGGTTTTACAGATTAGCAATCGTTCAAAGAGAAAGATTCCCTCTGTGCTGTGCCCTGGTGAGGCCACATCTGGAGTCCTGTGTCCAGTTCTGGGCTCCCCGGTTCAAGAAAGATCAGGAACTATTGGAGAGAGTCCAGCCGAGGGCCACAAATATGATTAGGGGCCTGGAGCATCTGCCTTACGAGGAAAGGCTGAGAGAGCTGGGACTCTTCAGCCTGGAGAAGAGAAGACTGAGCAGGGACCTTATTAATGTTTATAAATATCTAAAGGGCAGGTGTTGAGAGTATGGGACCAGACTCTTCTCAGTGGTGCCCAGCAACAGGACAAGGGGCAACAGGCACAAACTGAAACACAGGAAGTTCCATCTAAAGAGCAGGAAAAACATCTTTACTGTGAAGGTGACAGAGCCCTGGAACAGGCTGCCCAGAGGGGCTGTGGAGTCTCCTTCTCTGGAGACATTCAAAACCTTACTGGATGCAGTCCTGTGCAACCTGCTCTAGATGTACCTGCAGGGGGGGTGGATGAGATGATCTCCAGAGGGACCTTACAACCCCCCACATTCTGTGATTCTATGGCACCATGAACATTTACCAAAGAAATTCACAGGTGCATAAGGGCTGTACCCATCCCAAGGACAGAGCAGCAGCTGAACACTTCAAGAACTGAAAACAAATGTCATTACAAAGAGCAGTTCTCTTTCAGAGAACATTACTAATTTTACATTTTTATTTCACTTAACTATGAAGAAGCTGGATAAAGAATGCTATTGTTCTCTTCTCAGAAAATAACAACATAAAACAGGGTAATTATAGGAATAATTAGTTCAGTGATTAATAGAAGTTATGATCTCACTGTGGAAACACCAGGACTGGACGAAAAAGGCAGAAGGGGATTCAGCCGCTTAGGCCGGCAACGAGCGAACAGGCCAGCTCAGTATAATCACATGATGGAAACCAACTGTGTCACCTTGATGTGACAGATATCTACAGAAATGGACAGGTTGACAAAGTAATAGGAAATGCTTCAAAGCAACTCAGCACGTAGATAGCCTTTGATAATTGTGCGCCAGCATCAGTAGAGTTCCAAGTTGTACAGAATCGTTACATTATCTGTCAAACAGAGGTCTTTTCCATTACTTTTGATACATAATTTTATTCTCTGGCTGACCCAAGATCTACTTTCAGTGAGCCAAAAAAATGATGTATGCAGAATAATATCTTATAGTAATCCATAAATTACACAAAAAACATGTATGTGTTTTTAATACTTCAAACCTGAGGTGAAAAAAAATTCAAATATTTTGACCTAGCTTTAGGGTTTTTTTGCTATATTTCAAAAATAATATAAAACCCCAAGCTGAAATCTGCTGGAATCAAAAAAAAAAAAAAAAAAAAAAAGTGGTGTATGCTTAAAAACACACACAGGAATATGTGAAAAGTGTTATACTAGGAAGGCTGCAGTCAGCTCCTCACACCAATATTTGAGTAGAACTTTATTTACTTGTTGTTTCTGAAGCATGTATTACTCTGTAGTGTCAGTGGTGTTCAACATTTCTTAAGTCATTTGTGCAGATAACTACATAATTTTTATGAGACTAATTTGTACAAAGTAGAACAAACGTATTTTTCCTGGGCACATGACTGCTGGGACTATTTAGCATGAGAAAAACACACACATTTTTCAGTCTAATTCTTGAAGTGGGAATGCAGGTCTTACACTGAGGAAAGGGGCCGGCTTTCCAGTAAAAACGAAGTGGCAAAGCGAGGCACAATTCCTGATAGAGTTTAATGTGCCAGGTTCTTCATACATGCCAATATTTCAAAACTCTCAATTCGTTCACTTAGGGGGAAAAGGTAAGGATATACTTTTAAATTTCACAAAAAGACAATGGAGAATGTTTTGGAGGGAATGAGTGGAAATTTCCCTTAAAAATTAATTACCGTGTATGGTTTTTATATTAACAAGCATTATGTGCAACTAGAAATGATTTCATTTCCTCAATAGCTGGTTATACTTGTTTCCCATTTTGTCTGTCAGCAGCCTTGCAGAGACTCTGCGGTGCTAACAAAAGATTTAGTCATGTCTTCTCATCTGCTGACAGAGCACTTACTGGAGATGCAAAAGATATTTGATCGCTTATATACACATGCTAATGGAGACTGGTAACAACATAGCTGCAAAAAATGAGTCTTAACTTGCATGCTTTACATGTGTCATAACATTGCTTGGAAATCTACTGCACTAAGTAGCAATTATTTAATAACAATGCACTTATCAGAAATATCAGGAGACATGCCAGGAATTATGACATGGAAATATATGCAAATATTAACTGAAGCAGCTATCCAAACATAATGCATATGTTGTCCAGTACTTATTTCCACTAAGTTTAAAAGCATTGGCATCACTAGATTTTACTTCTGAGTAGGAACTTCTTAATATTACCTTTATCTGACATGGTGTTAATAAGTAAAACACTACCACTGCTGGAGACAATGGCCCTTGCAGTGAAGTATTTTCTTTCTGGGATACCTTTTAATAAATGTACCATTAAACTAGGTAAGCACTGAACACTGCATCTGGATTGCTTTTATTTGCACCAGATTTTCAGAAACCAATGTGTAATGAATAGAAATACAATGGAATACACAGTACAAAAGGGGTTTTGATCTTGGGCAGCACAGGCATTTTTAATCACTAAGAATTATATCCAGCCATGTGAAGAGCGAGCAGTACGAGCTTTATGCAACATTCATACCTCAATTAATCTTTTGGATGGCATTGTCCTAATTCTGAAAAGAAAGATCCCTTAAAAAGAAGTGTTCCACAATCCCTCCTGCATCACCACAGGTTCTCATTTTAATGAGAAATAGTTTTACATTACACTGAAGGTTATAACAAATGTAGACTCAGATGTAAAAAGTCATATTTATGAAGACAGAATTTGCACATCAGTATTCAATTTACATGGCATGTTCAGGGGAAAAAATAATCAAGCCAATAACCCTGCTTAGAAAAATCCCTTGTAATGAATGCCAGATTTTAGAAACACTACAGTCCTTCCCAAAGCCATTCCTTGGCAGAGCTGACAGAATATTTAGAAGGGAGGAGCTTCAAGTTAGTAAATCATTTCCAGCTTTTCATTTGCCAAAGTAAAGAATTTATTCAGGGGCAACACTTCCAGCTTCAACAAATGACAGCAGAAGGGCAGCTCTCGGCCATCGGGCATTTCAAAACTGCTATCTTGGCATGCTCGAGCAGATGAGGGGAAGTCACAGCCTTTGACATCTGTAAAGCCCAGCTAGCAAGTAGCCATCCAACAGGACTGAAATTGGTTCCATCCCAAGCAACTTTACAAATCACACAAAGGATCTGCAAGTGAATGGAATAAAGGGTCACAGTCCCAGGTGCAAGAGCAAATCACTTCTTAATGCACATACTTTGACACTGCAGAAAACCAGAACATCGTATCTGAATCAGAATGCATTCACATCAGATACTTCTTTATAATGCCGTGCTTCAGGGGAAGTACTAGCAACGTGGTTTCTTGGCTGTGCAATCCCTAAAGCCCAAACAAGGAGAGCGAGGGAAAGGAGACATCCTCTTTCATCTGTCTTAAATCAGATTACGATGACTGTGAAACTACACCTTAATTGAAAACTGTGAAAATTAGGGAATGGCTAAATTGACTAAGGCTGACTCATACTAGATGATCCAGCAACTTAGTCATAAGCCTCAGGCACAAAGAGGACCTCTCCAGCACACTGCACCTAACATCAACGAACCCATTTGTTTTCTACCCTTAACAGACTCTTCTGCACGGTCATCTCAAAAGTAATGCTGGACATCAAAGGTTTGGTTTCAGTCAGACTGGGCTAATCTCTGTGTGTGTCTGCATTTTGAAGCAGGAGTGCTTGTTTGATGTGAGTATACTGATCAGCCCCACTTACTTTGCAGTGGTTCACATCATGTTGTGGTCTTGGAGCACAGAACTGGATTCCTTTCAGATGAAACTAAGCCAGAAAATGTGCTCCAAGAACACATCTAATTTGCTGCATCTGCTTCAGTCTGTGGGACGAGATTAGAGCTAGCCTGAAGTAAAACCTCCTGAAATGCATGCAGGGATGGATACCTTGTTCTACAGATTTGCTTATTCTGGTCTGCACTACTTGTTAATGTAGATGTAGCCCGAATTTGCTGTTGTTCTTTCCCTGCTTCCTGACAAAGTCCATTTTTCTTTTTACAGTTTGTGCAGTATCATACACCTGTATCATTGGACATGTAAAGTCATTTGGACTTATCTCTCTTCAAAATCCTACATACCTGTAAAACTTACAGTAAATGAGAGATTTGGATGTGGCTGCTGCTGTGAAGATCTTATCTAAGAGATAAGGCATCTTTGATCTTGTCTAAGAAGAGAAGGGCCCCTGTCCACAAGAGGTCACTGTAAGAACTGCAAGGACCTCACGGGGAAGATACTGGCTCTGGCAAGGAAGCTGAAGAAGCTACTGCTGTTTGCCTGCTGCATAAGGAGTCAGTTGATTGCCAAACAATTTTTGAAATGGTTAAACACAACCTACCAAAGGAAGGCATTCTTCCAGACTGCCGACATCACGCAACTGGTACTTTTACATTCGCTAAAAGGAAATGCTTCCCAAGTCCAACCCTCCCTCAGAAGCTCATCATTAAAACCTTGCCATCATGTCTGATCCTGCTGTTGGGATATATGGGAGCTTATGGTATTTTATTGTGCCTTCCTCTAACTTTCAATAAAATTTAGTCTTAGGGTGTGTAGACAAACTTTGCAGTGCTGAAGAATGCAGAGATACCACGCTGGCTCCTGAACCAGAAGCAACGTATTTTTGCATTAGATGCTGCTGTGTCTGAGCTAATTACCCACGTTAACCTGATGAGGTTGCTTTTGGGACTAGAGAGCCAGCTCACATGGGGTTTTCTAGCATTGCACTGCATTCTGTGGTACAGATGCACCCTGAAGGGAACTCTGCAGATGACGGAAGTATTACTTCTAGTTAAAATAATTGAGATGAAGTCTCAGGAGGGAGTAACTAACACCTGAAGCCTCACAGTAGGATTTTTGCCCAGTGATACCAAAAGAGATTTGACAGTTTATATCAGCTAGGAGTCTGCCTTGTCAAGAGACAATGTCTGCTGTTCCTGTAAGATACAGCCCATAGGGTCCAGGGGCTCACTGTAAGGTACCAACATAGAACTCTTCAGAGCGTTTCTAGAAACATTTACTCCCTTTTCTTACCTTTGGCTTTGGATTTCCTGCCACTCTGCATGTAAATGTGACTGGCATTCCCTCAAAGATTTTGTAATGCTTCAGCTTTATCTCAAAACATGGTGACATACTGTTATCAATAGGTTCATCTCCATGTTGCACCTCATCATCTGATTCTTCCACAGGAGATCTCTCCAGCCTGTATTCAATTTCACTGATCAATCTTTGCTCAAAGCTGGAGACTTTATACTCCTGTCAAACAAGAAAGGTACATATTAGTGGCCAGCTTCAATACATTGCTCAGCAAGACGTGTTCCTAATGTGGGTTTTTTTATTCTACTGATCTTTGATAATCCATTAAGGTTTTACAGATGAGAGGAAACTATCTTGCTGAAGAAAAACACTATAATCCATGCCTCCAATAACTTCCCTATGAAACAATGAAGACATCTGGTAAGAGGCAAAAACTGTATTTCATGTTATCTTAAGGTGTACTTCATAAGGGGAAGGAAAGTCATTGGCTGCTTTCTTTCCATTTTTTAAAAAAGCCTGTAAGAATAAAAGTATTCTGAAGCAGTTCATAAAGAGAAAAGAAACACACTAATATTTCCTTGAGGGTACAGGCAGATTTAGGGTGAGTTTTGTTTCCAGATGGCCAGAAGACCATATGGTTCACATCTGCTATTTGCATAGAACTATACCAGAGGCCGCACCAGAAGGCTAAAATGATTTTGTTTACAGTTGCCTGTAAAAATGAGGAAAAAAAAAAAAAAAAAAGATAAAATGGCAATATTGGCTGTCCATGGTAGTTGCCTCCCTTTACTCCTGCTGCTGTGGCCCCCTTTGTCTGGTCAAAAGTCTCACTTCTTCCTTAAAAAGAAAATTTGTCATAGGAGTATTCAAGATACAGAAAGAAGAATGGAAAGTTTAATCCAGTGAAAAAATGCTATTGCTTGTTTAAATCTGCTATTCAGATACTGGGAAATATTACGGTGACCTACAGAGTTATATATTTTCTTGACCTGTTCACTCTATCTACTTCACAGTACAAAAGCCCTGCTTTGAATCCCAGCAGTAACAAAAATAATGCCAGCATATAAGAAAGCTCAGAAGCAGAAAAAAACCCCCAAATCTTTATTAGCCAATGCTTTAATCGGTCAGCAGAAATTCAGGCACTTTTTCAAATGACCCTTGGCCATTGTCTCTGACTCTAATTTTATTTAAGAAAGAACACGTCTCATACAAAGCCTCCTTCCATATGCCCATCCTCTACCACTGACTCTGGTCCGGGAATGACGTGGAGCCTTTCTACTGACTGGTTACAGAACTAATCGTAACCCTCAGTAACACTCAAAAGTGGGAGAAGAGAGAAATCCTTTTGTAAACTGCAGCTGTTTTTTACATTTCTTTGTTCCCTGAAAGTTTACTGTAAAAGTAAATCATGAAGTATACATGGCATATATAGAGTAGCTGATCTGGATGCAAGGCAGTTAGTATCAGTGTATGTTAACGTTATGGCAGAAAGATACTTGAGCACACCACTACTGCGGTTAAGCTGCCTACGCTCAGACAATTAGGCTTATAGAACAACTCTAATGCCTTGAAGGTAGTGCAGCCCAAATTTCCCCAGGTATTAATGCTAGATGACTTCTTTTTAATAACCAAGAACAGTAGAAGGGAAAGGGCAAAGATGAGAGAGAGAAAAAAAATCAATGGACAAAAAAAGCAAGACAGAAAAAGGTGAAAAAGTTAACCTTTTGAATATCCACAGGACTCACTACAGAAGCACCAACAGAGCGAGCTTCCTGCAAGGGTAGAAAAAAAGATCAAGAGGCAGAAAGAAGACCAAGATGCATCCATGACAGTTTCTCAGAGTTTTTATCAGGAGAACATACTTTACGTAGTAATAAGCAAACAAATGCTACACATTTCCAAATAGCAACTCTGGCATCTGAACAATGGAGAACGTGTACCTGGCCTTTCAGTCAGACTTTCTGTTGTGTTTTTGGTCTGCATCCAAAGAGTACAGATTACACACATAAAGAGAAGATAGTCTCAAGATAGTAGATGTATTTTTGCCATGAGATACTTAAAGTTCAGGACAGAATAGGATAAATGAAAGAGTTTAAAGCAGAGAGCAGACATTTGAGAACTCTCAGACTTATTCAGTATGGAAAAACTGAGCAATAGCCATATGATCCTCCAGTTTACTTCACTGATATATAACATATGACTTCTGTAATCAAAACCGTCCTATCTTGTGTGTATTTGTCTTATGTAGGACCTTTTTTTTTTTTTTTTAAGAGAATCACAGCCTGTAAAAAAGAAAAATTGAAAGAACTTTTTTATTTTCCTATGAGACTGTAGAGTTATGTGGCACCTGTATAGCGGGCTCCTCTTCTGGTTCCTGTATATTGAAGACAGTTGCAGCACTGTCTGCTCCAAGCAATCGACGAGCCATTTTCTCCTCGTATGTTAATCTCTGAACAAAAAATAAAAGGGGGATGAGGATGAGGAAAAAGAAAAAGGAAGAGTTCTTTTTTCTTACTAAGAACTACGAGGCAGTAAGCAATGCTTTAAGTAATGTTAATAAAAGAGAGCAGCAATATGTTTGTAACAAAACTTTTCTACCACAGTTTGTAATGCATTTTTTTTGCATTACAAGTGGTTCTTCTGGCTTAAGCAGCCTTTGCCCCGACTCTGCCATTTGTTTCCATCCTCTTGCCAGGAACTTGGGCAGGAATGAGCAAAAGGAACTGCTTAAATCAGCATGGCCATCAAAAAAGTGCATGTCAAATCATCCCAAATCTTACTCCGAGTCATTCTGCTCAATTTTTACATTAGAACCACACAGCAGAAAACTCTGCCAAAAGTGCTAGGGAGATACTATACTACTTGATTATTTTGTCAAAATAATGACAGCTTTATAAAAAAACCTTAAAGAATATATTTTTCATTTCTATTTCTTCTTACTCTTTTGGAAATTAAGGAGACAGCTTATAAAAGACAATTTACACTCAAAAGGTAAAGCAAGTTAAAAGAAAACTTTAAGGGTACAATTCAATTATTTCATTATTATTTTTCCTTCTACATTCAGTATCACATTTCAGGCACTTAGACACTTTCTTACAAATCAACATTGCAAAAAAATACCAGTGAATGAAAGGCAAACTCGTTACGTGGTGAAATGCCTCATTTAAACAGAAAAATGTCAGAAGAATGGAAATTGTAAGACATTACATCTACATAAAGTTTCCATTTTTAAAAAAGCTCATTTAATTTAATTTTTAAAAGACATCATATTGTAGCTAAACCAGCAGGCTGAGACTCATGAAAACTAGGTACCAGCCTTGGTTTGGTTACAAATGTCTAAGCAAGTCATGAACTTTTCTTCACTTTAATTTCTTCTGCGATCACTCCAAGTGCCCACAGCCACGATTACACAAACAGAATCACCCAAGACAGGAATCTGCAAGGCAAAAGCCTCAAGGCAAGTGCAAAACCAGAGTTTACTTAGTTCAAGCTCCCACATCATCTCATCACTGTTGTTACGTTTGGGTTTTTTTTTTTTCCTCGGGCCATGTGGGCTTTCTCAGGACATTCCATTCATTTGTCCAAGCCAAACATCTCTCTCACTTTCCAAAATAGGCATTGACAGTCATGCTCAGACCACCTTCTTGAAAAAAATGGGAACTTATACACTATGAAAGTGATTCTGCTTAACTGCTACAGAAGACTGCCAAACCCTATGCAGTCAATAGAGAAAGGTAAGTACAGAAGCAATAGTCACTCTCAACATTTTCCCTAACTCACTCCATTGACCCTATTAAGAACCAGAATCCAGTAGCTGTGGAGTAGATAGTCTGACTCAACAGGCTGTCTTGAACTACAAGCCCATAGTCCACATCTCAGACACAGTAGCAAATATAGCAAACTTCTGAGCGTGGTCCTGCGAAACCTAAAGCACACTACCTTTCAGTGACACGAAGGCATCCCAAGGCATTCAGATGCTTTTGAAAATATTACATTGACAAAACAGGGGTGACATTCCATATTTTAAAAATTACTTTCCTCTTAAAAGAGATTCCTGCTTCAAAGACATCCAAATTAATGCCTTAATAACTGTAATCAAGTCTTAGGAAAGCTGCTTCTCATCAACTCTGAGCAGGAAGAATTTGGTATTTTATCTTTTATGCATATCTTAAAAAGCACAAAAATTCACGGAGAACTTTGCAGTTATGCATTTCAACTGTTTGATATACTTGCCCATTTTACCTCATTTCTTGACTCCTCAAGCAGATTGATAATTCTTGATAAAGTCTGTAAGTTAGTACAAGTTGTTTTTTATTCTATTGGTCAAAAAAGTCCCACAACTGCAGGATCTAATGATGCCCAATTCCTAATGGTTTTGTTTCTCATGATGAACTGCCTCATCCCCCTCTGATGTCCACTTACCACCTATTCTTTCCCTTTGTTGTCCAACAGCTGGGCAAATAGTAGAATGAGCCCGGACTGATCAAGAGCTATGCATATGCTTACTGGCCAGTGACCTAGTGACAAGCAGTCAAAAGCAAGTGGCCTCTGAGGCTGAAAAAGCCTTTGAGGTACAGACTGTGCAGGCTTCTTATGAGAATTCATCATCTTTGAGACCTTCATTGCTTTGTTAAATCCAAGTAAAGTTGCCCAATAGGAGAAGGAATGATAGCCCAAATTGTACACAGTCATTCCTTGTGGAAGTGCAGCTTTGGAAATGCAATTTAAAATAATAAATACGTAACATATGAAAATATTCCACATACAATTTTATATGCAGCATATCTGAGAAACTACCCTTGATGCCCACTCCCCTTCCCCAGGGTATTTTATGTTTTTATACCGGCTGCCCATTGTTCAAAAGGTCTTCCTTGAAGCGAAGTTTTCTTTCCAGATCCTGAATTACAGCATCTTTTGACCCTTGAATCTCTTCATCTGATGCTATCCTAGCAGTTCTGCCTGTTTTCTTGGGAAATCCCCTGCAAAACAGTACAGGAAAATTCATGAGCTTTCCTGAAATCTTTGGTATTTAGAAATTTATAGAGAATCACTGCTATTAGTAAAGAAAATTACATCGTGTCTTTGAGATTAGAGACCTGTCATCATGCTTGCTATGCTATCACTTCTAACTCACATCATTGATAAAACTGTTACTTAAGTACAAAGCTGAAACTAAGCTTTAGTTGTGCATTAGTTAAAATAGGTCTCAGGATTGTGTAGTGGTGGCTGTAAGCACCATACACTTAAAGAGGACACTGAAGAGCAATGGCAATAAAGCAAAGCAAGAGGAAACATGAAAGAGAAAGCATGACTAGATAAGTAGGGATGGAAGATAAACTAGGTTCCTATGAAGTACCAGATGGATAAAGATCGGAAAGATGTATGACAAGGCAGTTAATTATTAATTTCCTGTATTATTTATTAACTAATTCCTTGTTACAGCTTTGCAATACACAATGCATAACTTCATGTTTATTCTTCATATCTCTGTGAACACATACCCAGAAGGCAACATGTAAATGTTGTTTCTGAAAGAAGAGTCATTCACAGAGTCTAGGTTACACTGGCAAAACTAAAACTCATCCCTGTGAAGCAGTTTTCAGCAGCAGAGTTTCACGGTGGAAAAACAACCATTTAGCAGCTGCATTCACAGGGCTAAGGTATTCCTCACTCCAGTCTACAAGTTATGATTGCACTTTCAGGATGTCTTGCTCCCGTTTTCTGGAATGGCATAGGAATTTTATTTTTCCTGTCTGTACTAGTATTTAACACTTTACAGTAATGGTGGCTTTATTGCTGGAAATGCCCAACAATAGTGGTTTCTATGGGAGATCAGCTCTTCTTACACAGTTGTTAAGAAAGCAACATTGTTATCAGCATTTGAAACTTGTAGCACACCCCATTTCATCAGCTAAAGAGGGCTCAGCCCATTACATGTGAATGACTTATGCAAAAGATGGAATAGAATCAGTTAAATTGCCAAACTCATAGATGACACAGACGGAAAAAATCAGACCAGCATGTAAGGGGTAAACTTCCTTCCAATACACAACTTAATAATTTAATTACCAGCACCAAAATGTTAAACAAGAATCATATGGAGATAAAAAATTTTGTTGGATACTGTTTGTTACTTGTTGGATATTGTTTGGTACTGTGTTTCTATAACATGGTTAGAGAAAATTCATTCTTCAGCAAGTTTTTTCAGTGGTAATTTTTAGCATTAGTTAAAATGAAACAATAGCCAAAAAGGAATTAAGTGAATAGATGGAGAAAATAATTGAAAACATTGCTGTCTAAATTCCTGAAACATTTCATATTCTGTTAATGAAAGTAAATTTAAAATGGGAAAATGGTGAAGTTCTTGTAAAAAGAACTGCATTTTCACATTAAGTCACAGCAGAAGAGAAGCATACATTTGCCTAAGGTCACAAAGAGCCAGAGAACAACATCCTTCACCCTAGAAATATTCAGCCATTAGCTGGAGATCATCTCAGTCACCAAGCAGAATAATTCCCTCAGCATTTGGCTGGGGATGGTCCCAGTCACAAGTAACAAACAAAGCCTCCTACACTCTGTTTTGGGGAAGAAGACAGGAAAACTATCCCATCTACAGGGAAGCAAGAGAATGCTAAGAAGGAGGGGTACAGTCTCTTCAAGAAAGAGATGCTTCAATAGGTCAAGAAATTGAGGACACTAAATGTAATGGAAAATATGGAAGGAAAATGCACAGTAGAAGGTAGGAAGAGGGAATCAGAAGGTAATGTCCCTCAGGAAGGCTGGACCAAATGCTGGAAGGCTAGTAGAGAGGTGGCATCTGTGCCTCTCCTCACAGTCTTTCCCTTCACCTTCCAGCCTCTTACCCCACCCAGCCCAGCACTGCCCTGGAACTGAGTTTTATCACTTGTTAGATAAGGACACACACACACACACACACACACACACACATGAAATATCCAACCAACTTCAAGGCAGCAAATTTTAAATCTGGTTTCATCTTGAAGATGCCCTCTACCAACTTTTAACAGAGATATGCATCCTTCCTTGACAATTACATTAAGAAACACAGTTTTAATTGCACATTCTTACAAATATCATACTTGAATGACAAAAACAGTCTCAGCAGAAAAAGGCCTGTTTTTTTTTTGCTGAACAGTACATGAAAAGAAGGGGATGGGCTAAGTGCTTTGGGGTAGATTTCAAGTAACAAGTGAAAGCGTTTTCTGAAGAGTTATCAGTTATCTATGAAAACAAAAACCCACAAGCAAATACACCCATTTTTAAAAGGGGAGGGAGTATCAAGAGGATTACAAATCAGTAAGTTCAATGTCCATACTAAATGTAAGAAAACAGTATTACAGTCCGTTTCAAAACAATGTAAGATAATAAGGAAATGAAAATTGAATCCTATCAAATGTCACTAATTTCTCTCTCTGTCAGGCTGTAGGGCATACAGAGAGGCAAAAAGGAGTAGCTTTGATAAACTTCAGTGTCTGGCTTCAGAGGAAGCCTTAAGGAGCTGCAATAAGTTCCCTAGTAAATCAGGGAAACAGAATCTGGCTGAAATTTCTATTATATGGCTGCATAACTGTCTGAAAAAGCTACTCAGAGAGTAGCAATTTTTTTTTTTTTTTCAATGCAAAAATATAGACCAATGAGGTCTTTCAAAGGTCTACGTATACTAAGTTATTTCAACCTTAACAACTGGAATAGTGGAATAAAAAAGCACATTTCTCAAGTTGGCCAATGCCACAGAACTTGCAGAGCTTGCAACTCATTTGCAGGTAACAACTGCAAATTACAATAATTTTCATAATTAGTCTAGAGGTGGTCTACTGATGATGAAACTCAGGAAAAATGTTCAAGGCATGACAGCAATACAAATGGAAAATTATCACTAATATTAAGCATCTCGAGAATCTGTGAGATTAAAACTTGGATAACAACACCATTATTTCAAAAGGAAAATATAATTCTGGGACACATTAGCATAAGACATTAAACGTTGGTTTCCTTTATTCCTTGCTGTTGGACACTGAATCCAGTTTTACCACTGCACTTCAAGAAAAATACAGAGAATTTGGAAGTTTTAGAACAAGAAAACTCTCAGATGGTTTTAAAAGCATAGGTTTTGCAACAAGCTATGTCACACACACACACACGTAAAAAGTACCTTGTTTATTTAGTCAGGAAATGATGAAAATAAAGCTAGAGAGGTGAATCAAACATAAAACATCAGAAAATAGCTGATATTCAATGGTTCTTCACATCCATTGAGGTTGATAAGTAGACAACAGCTTGAAGAACAACAGGCTTAGCTTAGACAAAAACAATGTAGCATTCTCCTCTCTCCACCCTCCTACCATGACAATTAAACACTGGAGCACGTCATGTAGCGAACCTAAGGAATTTTATTTAGAACAAGGTATGCAAATATTTCAGCAATGAATGGCCTGGGGATCCCTGGTAGCTCTTAACAGGAGAGGCACACTCCCTAACAGCCTTCCAGATCTCTGGTTATGTGCCAGAACATCCTGAGCTTTGCACAGTGGGTGTGGAAGTGTAATCCAAGACCTGGTCAAGGCAACTTGGCTGAGAAATAGATTCTCTTCTCTGTGTTCACATTTACAACTAAGTATTTAGGCAAGGAAGTGGTCAGTTTAAAAAATTAACTATAAATATATTAACTATATAATATATCAGTCAAAATTTCTTCAAATACCTTTAGAAAACCTCTCTCTCTTTCAGGACCATTTTAAATTGGGACAAAAAAAGAAGTGCACGAGGAAATATAATTCTTCCTGCAGACGCCCTATTTGTGCCTCCTCTTTAGGATCTCTTTCTCTACATATATACACTTTAAAATATGTACATATATACACTTTAAAATATGTACATAAATATACACACACACACATATATATACACATACATACCCCCACACCAAGTTAGCTCTCAAGATTTATATTATTGAGATTCATTTCAGGAAGGCTACAAGGCAATGGCAACATAGAAAGTCCTTGGTAAATCTGTCTTCCGAAGCACAGATCCATTCAGCTTGAGAGATGGTTCATATGTCAAGATAAACCATCAGTATGCATCAGTTTGCAGCCAGTATGGCTGAGTTTCACAGAAATCAAAATCAATTCTCTGGTACTGAGGTAATGAACAGTAACTTGATTTTTCCTTTAAAACTAAAGCCTTCCAAAAAGTTTACCTGGCAGCAAACTTTCTTCAGCTGCTTTTGCAAATATTTTTCACCATCCTTACATGCCCTTATCTGGATGCATTAAGTTCCTAAGATTTATGTCCCCCTTAGTGACTCATCAGCTTTCTTTTTGTCTTTTTTAAGGGATAATATCAAACAAACATTCTGCCAATTCATTTGTGTATTTATATGTTCATTCTTTGCCTGATGCAATTTTCAGAATATATTGTGAGTATTAAGGTAGCAGGAAATAGTGGGAGAAGGCATATTTCAAGGTATTGGCACAATTAGTCTCAAGAACACAACTACCACCACAAATGTGCAAATAAACTATCAGTCTTTGAGAGCAAGGCTGAAATTCATATAAGATTTTAAGCATCTCTGAGACATGCATCACTTACTGAGGGCCTGAAAACAGACTTAGATAAAAGTCTTGAGTTCTTTTGGTCAGAAAAGGCACAATGAAATTGCTAAAACTCAGTCATCTTAATTCACACGGAGATTTTTGACAGCAAAGATTTTTGCAGCCTCGGCTTGGCTCTCCTTAGTTTTGAATATTTGCCCTAACATTTGTTTAGAAAGAAGGCCAAACCAGCAGTACTTTTCATGTTTTAGCTACACAGAGTGCAGGCTGGACGCAATTCCCTCTTTTCCTATGTACCTTTTACAGTGTAAACAAGGGCAACAGGCTGGCTGTTGTTATCCTTCCAAGAACAAATTCCTGTTTGCAGCCAGTATGGCTGAGTTTCACAGAAATCCAAATCAATTCTCTGGTACTGAGGTAATGAACAGTAACTTGATTTTTCCTTTAAAACTAAAGCCTTCCAAAAATACAGCTAATTTCTGCCCACTGAACACATTTTTCACTCACTGTAAGAACAAATTTACTATAAGCACTGTAACAGGTCACAAACTTTGAAGCTGCAGCTGCATATTAAAATCCTTTTAGTCTGATCTTGTCACACACGCTGCAGAGACCAGCAGTCAGCTCTGTTCAGTAATGTGACCTTACATGCATCTGAATTAAGGGAATGCCTGAGGCACAGATCTGACTAAGGATGACTTGCACTGAATGAAACAAAGGTAACAAAAGTTCAATTATTTCTACCACCCAAGAAAAGGTTATGAAACTGTAGTTGAAAAAATAAATAAATCAGCATTGGATAGGATCAAGGCAGACATGAATAATGTGTATTTCTGAGCAAGTTAGATCCTTCTTAACGATAAGACAACACAGAACAACTGACCTACAAATTGCACACCTACCACCAAAAATTCATTTTTCTAAGGCTTATCTTTAAAAATGCATTTTTACTCATTAAAAAAAAAAATTAAAAATTACTACTTTTTCACTCTCCTGTTCAGTTCCTTCCCTACCTGAGCAAGTTATCCCTCTGCCTCATGCTGCACTCATTACTGTAGATACGTAAGTGCCATTTGCTTTTCAAAAGATACATATCTTTTGTGGATATGATATCCACATATCTGGATATCATTGAAAAATACTGAAAAAATACCACCTATTTTGTAGCCGGTAATTTTATCTGCATTTCTGATTGTTACCAGCATTATGCTAGAGCTGACGGTCAATAAGAAATCATTAAAGCACTAACTGCTCCAGAATGTAGAAAAGGCCAGCACAGTCCTCGTAGTCCTGAAATCTTAAGAACTGGTAACTGCCAGAAGCATGTGAAGAAAAACCTACATGGGACTGAGAAAATATAATATATCCAAAATATTAACCTTGACTCCAATTGATGAAATGCTACTGGTTAAGGTCTCCATGACTATCACGCACCATACCTGGCTTTTACACTCACAGACATTTCTGTGGCATTCAGATCTGCTTAAAATAAGGAAATTATAAAATCAAGTCCTCTGAAGAAAAAAATTTGCAGACCAAAAAGAGCTGCAAGGCAACGCTGCAAACAGGCTCTCTCTCTTTTCAACAGAGAGGTATATGCACTTATTCTCTTAGTTAAGTTCACTTACCATCTTACAACATTCTTAAGCATCTGACACTACCATTAGAAAAAGAACTGGATAAAAACATCTTGAAAATTAAGACTTCCACATGCAGTGATTGTCAGGATACAGTAGGTCAGTTATTTTGGCTACTGTTTGTGTGTCTCTGTTAAATCCTTGTTCTCTACTTTTGAGCAAATTTAATTTATTATATCTTGAGCACATCCTGGATTTCAAAGGTCGAGTGGAACAAATATGAATTCATCATATTTCAAAAAAGCTGATATAGATATGTATTTTATGATAATCACATGCAGGTACATAATAAAAAGGTGTTACATTGTGCAAAAACAAAGTCCCAATTATGAGCTGTTTGTTAGCACAATCAACAAGGAGTGATCTGATATCACAGATAAACCAGTCAGGTGTTGGTCTAATAGCCACAGGTAGTATCAAAGCCATGGGAAAAGGAGGTACAACACAATAAATCAAGAAACTTTAAACAAAAATGGTCTAACAGACAGGAGCAATAGCTGAAGAAAACTGGGGGGTTGAGAATGAATGCAAACTCTAATATCTGCTGGAATTTTCCCAGTTATAGAAATACTTGTCTTCAGATATATTTTCCTGAGATCCAGGGATAACTCTAGGTATGACTGAATAGGTAGCATACAGAGATGAGGTGAGCTCCTTTAGAAGCAAGAAAACACCCTGATCTTTCTCCTCAGTTTGATATTGGAATCTTAATCCAGGTACTTCCTCCTACGTATCACTATGTTCACATACTATAGGTATTCAACCATGCTATAGGTAACCTCCATTTTTCACAGTTGTGACAGACATAACTTATAGAAATTGGAAAAGTAAATGTCCAGTCTGCACAGGACAACAATACAGTTTACTCTAAAACGAAAGCTGGAATTTGTAGTGGGAGTGTGTTGAAAGCTGTAAGATAAAAAGATGGAGAAGTGTAGCTTTTCCTCAGCGTGATCATCATCATTACTGACTGACTCAGGGAACATAAAGGTTACTAAAATATTTGCCTCAGTGCTACTTGAGACAGAATTCAACGGGCAAGTCACAGTATACAGCTGCAAGAACAGTCCAGCAGCTCTGATTCAAAGGGAGGAAAAAGGTGCAGATCTCTCTCTGATACTGCTAGTCTCGTGATTCCCCCAGAATCTACTTTAAGATTTGGATTTAAGGTTCTAGAGATCATTGAAACAGCAATTAATTTTGTTGTACAGTGATAAAAGCAGCTTATTTAATTACATTTTACAAGATACTTTAGACAATCTTGTCTTCAAAGCAGTGTTTTCTTTTCCATTCTTTTCCAGAAAGCAGTAAATCTAGTCATGTTCTTTCATAAATTCCACGCTGTCAGATTTTTTTTTTTTTTTTTTTTTCTGTTTAGGACAAAGGTAATATTACTGAGGATATCTACTTTAAGAAAATACTGTATTTTTTGAAGTTGCTTTCAAAAGGATGTATGTACATAGCTGAAAATACATGTTCTTTTTACTTAGAAAGATATTGCATTTCTCCAGATTGGATGACTCCACACCTTTTTGCAGCAAGATTTATATTCTTGTTTAAATATTCACTAAATAGTCACTAAATCCTTCTTGTGGAGTTAATTTTGCTTTCACAAACACTCATGTAAAGTTACTGATGTATGTGCTTACCTAGATTTTGTAAGTGTACTTCTTTCTTTTGATTTTTACATATATATATATATACACACACACACACACACACACACACATATATATTTATATTTATGAACAGTGAAGACCAGATTCTGGCCTCTACAGATTTAACTGTGGACAAAACCCCCTCAGTTCTAGGTTTCTGTCACATTAACTCTGTTCCTTGTAAGTCTTTTCTAACTGAAGCCTAACCTGAGTCCAACACATGCACCCACCCTAGAGTTTTCTTTAGGTAAAGAAAGAACTGAGATTTGTAAGAATATTACTCCAGCCAACAATATTGCTCCAGCCAAGTTTTACCTCAGAAATAATTGACAAAAGTTCATAATTCCCTTAAGTACTTAATTAACTATGCAGTTCCACCAGCACTTCTCTTCTTGTTTAATAACACTATGTTCTGGCAAGACATGAATTTATCAAATCTGCACCATTAATAATAAAAAAATAGTTATTCCCAAAGCTTGATCCACTAACACTGCCACAGTCACAGCTTGTAAATGTTGGTAACTTCAAAGTGGCTAGAGCATACTGGAAAGATGAGATACCTTTTATTCAACTGAAACATTTACTGTACAATTGTTGCAAATAAATGCCTAAAATTTTAAAAGGTGAATTAGTAGGCACTAATGACACAAAGCTGCTTTCCATGTTTCAGATGTCCAAATAAAATGTAGTAAATGGACAAATAGCTGTTCCCATGATTCAGGCAAGGCTGTAAGACTGTGTTTTTCAAAAAACAACCAAAAAAGCCCACAACAAACAAACAAACAAAAAACCCCAGTGCAATATTTCCAAATCTATCAACCAGAAAGAATATTTGTTTGATCAAACTGTTACTCCCACAGTCTCAGGGTCCAAACCCAAGGAAATGTCAACCCTTAGGTAAAACATTAGCATGGTATTTACTGCTCATGGACTCACAGAGTGCACGGATGGAAGACAGAGTTAGAAACATTTTGTCTGACCTCTTACAAAACAAGAGGCAGACCACTTCCTTGGATGAATTCCTCTTTTAAGTAGAACAAAGAGGACATATACACTGGAAAGGAAATGACTGAAGAAAGCTGATGGAGGGAAGGTCTGACTCCATGAGGAGAAATGAAGACTGTTGGTTTGTATACAACCACTGTAACTTCACTGATGCTGTTTTTATCCATATCTAAAAATAATTACCTCCACCTGCAATGTTTATTACTTTACCTTTATTCTGCTCCTACCACAAAAGCAATCTGAAGAAAATAAGAATGATGCCTACAAACTACTGATTCTGAGGAGCAAATCTAATTGTGCCAAGATTCAGTAATGAAAATAACATTGAAAGCTATAAAAAATTTAAACTATTATTAAATAAATTCCACAGTACATCAAGATGCACAACTTATAAAAACAGTCTGCAGAATTTCTTACTCTGCCAAACAATGTTTTTTGGTAATTACAAGAGACTCTGACAATGCTAAATAATCATTGTTTTCTTGCAGATATTTGGCTATCAGTGTCACCGTACCCATGCCTTGGAGAGAAGAGAGTAAACAACCATGGTCAAAAGACCATATAATCAAAATCTGAACAGCAGATTACCAACCCTGAAACACACACACAAAAAAGACAAGGCAAGAGGAAAAAGCCATTAAAACATTGAAAGCAGACAGGAAAACTGTTTTAAGAGCATTTTATCTACTACAGGTACTTGATATGAAAGTGTTAAACTATCTAAATGCAATGATAGCTCCAAGTCTACTTCCACTGATGTTAAAATAAATATAATAAATAATAAAGTTATAATCTGAAGAGGAAATCCTACCACTTCAAACACTGTATTGGGAGTCTCTAGTAAAAAAAATATATCTCCTTTCCATGAAGGGTATTTCAAACTCTGCCTAGTTCACTTTCAGCAACATATTCTGCACCACGATATGACTGATCAAGAAGCTAAATGGCTTGACTAGCATTTTTGATGCTGAGCTAAAGCAAAACTTGGAATGCTCCAATTCATTTCTTGCACCCAGTCTGTACAGCCCAGTAAGGAAACAGTATCATCCTTTTCCATTAATGGGTCTTGGAGATGTATGGAGTACATGGTAAGACTATAGGCTGAAGGTTATGGAACACTGTGAGTGGATCAAAAGCTACCATGTCTCAGAAAGGCAAATGTGTTCAAGAGAAGAAGATTTGGAAGGATGGAGCAAAAGGTGAGGGAAAAGAAACAAAAAGTGAAAGCAGGGGAAAAAAGAACTGAGAGTATAGCACAAAGCAGAAGAAATCAAAAGCAGTGGTGGGAAGGGAGGCAAGGGGAAGAATTGCTCAGGAGTGGAATGAGAATGATGGGAAATAATGATTTGCTCAGCAAGACACAGCAGACATTAGTAACCCACACAGTAAAATGGAAAAGGAGAGGTCAGGGAAAAATTGGCATCAAAGATACATAACAATAGATTTTTGTTTTGCATCATGCAGTACATCTTCTACCATGTTTTAATGTTAAAATTCAGATGACAAATGCTTATTTTGTGTGTGTGTATATATATACATATGTATACGTATACATATACATAAATTACACACACATACATTCAGTATGGTTAACATGATCCAGCTCCCATCTGGACTACATTTCCTGAGGGAATGCGGGCCAAACAGCCAACCACCTCATCCTCAGCCCAGAGCCTGAGTCTGCTGCCTTGTCCTGGGCAGACAGACACACCATCACGTGCACACACAGCCTGGCTGCTGGGCTTGGGGAAGTGAGGGGCATAGGGAAGGGGGAAGCACCTTTGCAAGAGTTCAGGCTCTTCTCTTATTCCCTTCTCTGAAGGGAATAAGGAAGAACCCAGCTAATGCCTCAAGTGAGAACATGTGCACATGAACACAGCACAATGGGGATAAAAGGCTGCTCCCAACATTTGTGGGACATAGCAGAGGCTTGAGCTGCTGCTGTCACCCTCACAGCACACAGAAGGGAACTTGAAGGGGAATTCAGTTCCTATCCAGAACTATATAGCTGTACTAGAGCTTATCCTGGAAAATGAGGGGTAACTGAGGGCTTTTGTGGACTGTGCTTCCCTGTCAAGCTGTCAGGAAATTAATCATGCAACTTTCAGCAGCTAGTATCAATACAGAAACTCAGCCAGTGCAAAGGACACAGCAAGACAGAAAATCACAACTATTAGGAGTGCAAGGGCAAACTTTATTCATTGTTTTCCTAACTCGATTTTATGGCCAGACTCCATAATGAGCTATATGACAGAAATCAAGATAAAGACATGCTTTTAAAAGCATGTACATGATTTATTACTTTGATATCTGTCCGCTTTCTTCCTTCTCTTCCTTTTCATATCTTGGACTGAAATAACAGAAGTTCCCACTGCAACGGTATGTAGCTGAGCAAGTCACCTAGATACCGTAGATATGTTTAGACAAACTTCTAGACAAAGTCATAAATAAGCCTTGGATACATCTATTCTCATTTTTGTTCTTCAGCATGTCTCTTTGTTCTCTAAGGACGGAATGAGAGTCTAGTGCCAGTGGAAAGACAAACTGATCTATGATGGGAGCTGACATGCTCCAAAATACTATTTTGGCCTTTAGAGAAGACAAAAGGGGAAAACAAGTATGTGGAGTTGTTAGGGGAAGGGATTCTGTTTGGTTTTATGCACTGCTTTTCCAAATCCCCTCCTAAGCCCTCTTCCAAATAAAAACCCTAGCCAAAGGTCAAGATAGCGTTATGACCATTTTGTTGTCAGATGTGTATTTTAATACCTCATACTTTTAAGTATCACAAAGCTATAGGGACTTCTGAACGATGCTCTCTTTACTTGATATTTCTCTACCTGCAAATGTAATAGCAACATAGACTTCAAATACCACTGAATATGTGACTTTAAAAAAATGGGGTCATGAGAAGGGTTTTCTTGGATCTCCTTCTACCGCTCTGGACATGCAGAGCCTTTTGCTGCTGCTTTCATATTTTCATCAACTCCAATTTAAAGATTCAAGCTTGACCTCTTTTGTGTTCCTACTGTAGGACTCTTTCTGAATCTCACTTCTTTGAGTATTAGAAAACTATATCCTATCTCCAGCAGAGAGGCATTTGCAAAAAATTCACACATCTCCCCCTCTCATGCAGCAGGTAACAGCAAAAGACCCTAGAAAAATATAAAATGAAGCAAGTGCAATAATTTTCTGTACAATCTTTAGTAAGTCAAACTCAAGGAGCTCATTAGCTGATACTTACGGAGGTGTCACTCCTTTTGGGAGGCCTAATGCATTGACAGAAATGGGTGGTGGCTGGGATGGCAGCATGGAGCTGAGAAAAGCTGCTGGAGACTGTCCGGAATTAGGAAATCTGGGAGTTGGAGACAGGCTGTGGGAAGGTGAAGAAACTGAAGGAAGAGGAGGGGGTGGAGGAGGTGGAAGTGGAAAGGAATCACACACCGGGTATGTCGTAGTTGGACTAAAGACAGGTGGAGGTGGGGGCGGAGGGGATGGAGAAGAAGGAGACCAGGCATACTCCCCTTCTGGAGCAAACTGCTGAGAGAAAGGGGGAACAGGCACTCTCCCAAACTGTTTCTGAGAAGCAGTTGGAGACATAGGAGAAGGAAGGCTGGATGTAGATGATC
This sequence comes from Antrostomus carolinensis, assembly GCF_000700745.2. Classification (NCBI taxonomy): domain Eukaryota; kingdom Metazoa; phylum Chordata; class Aves; order Caprimulgiformes; family Caprimulgidae; genus Antrostomus; species Antrostomus carolinensis. The sequence continues at coordinate 1,165 of NW_010320926.1, read as the reverse complement.
CTGAAGACGGAGTCACATAACCTGAAGCAGGGCTGATGTTCTGAGCAGCAATGAACTGCTTAGGTCGAGCATAGTTGAAGGAGCTGGAAGACTGCATTGTTGGGGAAGTATGAGAGTTAAGAATACTCATTGGCACAGGAGAAGTGACAGAATGGCTGGACTCAAGCTCCTGGAAGGAGGGGGGAGGAGGAAAGGAAGGAGAAGAGGGAGGGTGCTGATGATGATCAGCTTGCTGTTGGTGACGATACCACTGGCCACTTTCTTGCTCCAGACGAATTTGGTTCTGCAGCTGCTGTATCTTTATAGGGTCCCTGTAGGAAGGAAAAATAGAGAAAAAGATGATCAGACATGCAGTGCTGGTCGGGGAGGAGGTAAAAGTTCTACTGAGCAATAGTCTAGGAGAGTCAGAAGGCAGGGAAAGTTCAAAACGTTTTTATATCTTGAATAGCCCTATTTCTTCAGAGCTAAAACATTGCTACGAAAGTCCATTTTTTGAACTCAAGAAGGGGAAAAAAATTATATTAATAGTAGAAGTTAATAGAACCTTCAATTCTTAAAAAAGGTAAACAATAAGACAATTTGAAGACAGTTAGGATATTGTGAAGGAACAAGCCACATAATAGAGTTAATAGTAAAAATGTTGGAAGTTCTTAACAAGGTTTCTTTTAATTTCTTGTCTATTTCATTTGATGGCCCTGTTTCAATAATAAGCCTCAGATATTTACCCAGTGACAATTTCAGCATCGATTTCTGCTGCCACCTGTTCAGGCTGATTAGACAGACCTAATTACTGCTATACTTTTAATGGGATACTTGGAAGCAAGGGACCAACTCCTGTGTTAGAACCTTCCAAGCATCTGTAGATGAGCAAAGATGACTTCCAAGAAACATTTGTAACTTAAGCAAATGGTGAATTGAGCTTCTCCATGTCTTTAAAAGTCCCACTTTTCTTTCCAGGCTTTATTCTTAACTGTCGGTTCCGAGACCTGTCTTAGTAGATACTGAATACAGTTCTAAGGAATTGCTAACTGCAGTACTATCAGCTCAAATAGAAACGGGAATTTTCTTTCAGAAATGAAGACATTCACTAGCAGAACAATAAAGACTAAAAAACCAATATGCAGGAGCACTCAAAACTGCTAATTAAGGGGAAAAAAAAAAAAAA
>NW_010320925.1:6532-12070 GCF_000700745.2 Antrostomus carolinensis | reverse complement strand
GATCGGTTCTTCCGGCAGCGCGGGCAGCGGCCGTTCGAGTGGTACGGGGCCTTCCCGGAGCTCTGCCCCGTCCTGCGCAAGTACATCCGGCCCCGCGATAAGGTGAGCCCCGCGGCGGGTGTCCGCACCGAGCTCTGCGCCGCCGGGTCCCGGCTGACACGGAGGAGGCGAAGCCGCCGGTGCGGTGTGTCACAGCGAGAGGAGGGGGGAGAGCCACGAGGTGCCCGGGGACGGGGAGTGAAAACATCCACATCGTCCCCCAGAGAGATCATAGAATCACAGAATGGTTTGGGTCGGAAGGGACCTTAAAGCCCATCCAGTTCCAACCCCCCTGCCAGCAGCAGGGACACCTTCCACTAGACCAGGTTGCTCAAAGCCTCATCCAACCTGGCCTTAAACACTTCCAGGGAGGAGCAGCCACAGCTCCTCTGGGCAACCTGTTCCAGTGTCTCACCACCCTCACAGGAAAGAATTTCTTCCTAATATCTCATCTAAACCTCCCCTCTTTCCGCTTAAATGCAGCGGGTGCATCACTCTGTGCGGCTTTTCTATGTGAACTCCCAGAATTGCCCAGATTAGAAAAGACCTTTAAGATCATCGAGTCCAACCATGAACCCAACACTGACCAGTCCCCTATGACTAACCCATGTCCCTCAGCACTGTGTCTACACGACTCTTCAACCCCTCCAGGGTGTTTAATGGTGTCTCAGGGGCTGCAGAGATGGTGTGCACGTGCTGTGGGGGTGATTTTCTCAGAGGGCTCAAGGCCACGGCTGATATTTGCTCATAAAACGCTTTGGGGCACATTTCCAGGGTGTTCCCACCATCACAGTGCTCTTGTGCTGCTCCCCAGGTTCTGGTGGTGGGCTGCGGGAACTCGGAGCTGAGCGAGCAGATGTACGACATGGGCATGTGCGAGGACATCGTGAACATCGACATCAGCGACGCCGTGATCCGTCAGATGCAAGAGCGGAGTGGGAGCCAGAGGCCAAAGATGAGCTACCTGCAGATGGACATGCTTCAAATGGACTTCCCTGATGCCCACTTCCAGGTGGTCCTGGACAAAGGCACACTGGATGCCGTCCTCACGGACGAAGAGGAGGCCACTCTAGCCAAGGTGGACAAGATGTTTGGTGAGATCAGCCGGGTCTTGCAGGTAGGAGGGCGCTACGTCTGCGTCTCCTTGGCTCAAGCCCACGTGCTGAAGAAAGCAGTGGAATACTTCTCCCAGGAAGGCTGGGTTGTGCGTGTCCATCAGGTGGCCAGCAGCAGGGACAAGCAGCAGTTTGTCCTGCCTGTCTTTGTCTATGTCATGACAAAGTTCAGGAAGATCCCTGGCTCGGCACCACAGATCCTGGAAATCTGCCCTGAGGAGCAGGACAAGCCGATGAGGGTGGAGAGCGCGGAGCGGCTGGTGGGGGCGGTGAAGGACAGGCAGCACTATGCCCTGCTCTGCAGCCAGCTGAGCAAAACCCCCTGCAAGGAGCAGGTTTTCCTGGATCTGTGCGATAAAGAGAGCGGGAGGCCTCGCTACACGCTGCATGTGGTTGACAGCCCCTCGGTGAAACCTTCCCGGGACAATCACTTTGCCATCTTCATCAGTGAGTACAGCCTCTCTCGGCTACAGTCAGATGGTGCTCTGGCCAGGAGCTGCAAAACAGCCAGTGGTCCTGGCCCTGCCGAAACCAGGGCTGGGGAGGGAAATAACCCTCCTGTGCGGGGTTCAGTTCGTGTTTTAGTCCTGGCTCTGTGGTGGGACATGTGCTTGCCTGGTGGTGCAAGCAGAGGTCCGTCACAGAGCTCGCTGGCTGAGCAGATGTCTGTCTGTCAGCAGAGGGGTGCTGCCTGCCCTGCCTCCCAGGTGGTGACTCCTGCTTCGTTGCTGGTGACAGCTGCTGTGGCATGTTGCTGTGTAAAGCCCGAGCACAGCAGACGCAGCCGTAAAGGTGTCGCTGGTCTGTGTGGGTGTCCTGACTTGCCAGGGTCAGGCTGCTCGGGGCTGCGCGTTGCTTTTGCGCTTGCACCTCACGGAGACACATCGGGCTCTGCCTGCAGCCCCATCCTATCCCTGTGCACCGGCAAAGCCGGGGCTTAGCACAGCCTGGAGATGGGTCATGAGGCTGTTGGATGCCTCCTTCTTATGAGACTTGGCTTTTCCAGCCTCCTGCATGAGCCTGCTCCAAACAGGGATGGTCCTGACTCGCTTGATGGTTGCAGAGCACAGATCTAGGTGTGCAGTGGTACCTCCTCGTGATGTCTTGCCATTTCCTGCAGCTCTTCTCTTGGAGGCTGGGGTGATCACTCAGGAACTGGGGCTGTCCCAGGCTGATGGCAGCCTCTTCTGCAGTCCCACAGGGCAGAGAAACCGAGTGGCTCTTTGGGACAGAGGAAGGGCGGATACAGCTGGCTGCCAGCGCCGGCTTCAGACGCCTGGTCACCGTGGCCCTGCACAGGGAGCAGCAGTACAAGGGCATGGCGGGCATCCAGGCGGAGCTGTCGGGGAAGGTGATGGAGCTGGCCCCGCCGGGCCTCCCTGCCCAGCAGCAGGTGAGCTCTGCTGCCCTTGCTCGGCTTCTCTGAAATGGGGGTCAGGCTGGCTCTTTGCCAGCAGCGAGTCCCTTTTCTCCAAGGAAGACCAAGCTGCAATGTGTGAGCTGGCTGCCTTGGCAGGGAGGAGGCTGGCCTCACGTGTAGCTCCTTTGGTTTTTCCCTCCAGCTGTCTGCCTTTGCTTGGAGGCAGGATTTGAGGTGCCTGCATGGCAGGATTCAGTGTGAAGTCCTTGCCCTCCAAAACTCAGAGACCTGAGAAAACCAGGCGTCCTGAAACCCTGAGAGTATCCAGCCCCTTCTTAATCCTGGCTTTAACTTCTCTTGTCCCTTCTGTCTCCTCCTTCCTGCCCCAACTCACCAAACCTGAGTCTTGCAAGAAGTCTTGGGGTGTTTGCTCCCTGTACCCCAGCACATGTACAGGGAGGAACCTGGTGTCCCATGCGCTGGTCCCCAGCTGCCCAGTGGCTGCCTAGAGTACATCCCACTGCTCCCACTATGTGTCTGCTTCATCCCAGCTCTTTAAGTCAGGACAGCGGGAATGCCAGGGCCCGTTCCTGTAGCCTTTCCTTCCTCACACCAGTCCCCATCCTCCCTGCAGGTGCCCTTCCTATCCGTGGGAGGGGACATTGGGGTGCGGACGGTGCGGCACCGTGACACCAGCCCCCTGAGCGGGGAGTATGTCGTGGAGGACGTGAAGGGGGATGGCACCTGCTACTTCCGACGGCTCATCTTCCTCCGCAACAGGAACGTGGTGCAGTCAGAGGCTCGGCTTCTGGCCCCCGTGCCTCTCCCAGGTATGTGGGGCAGCCAGGAAGGGGCAAGGGCCAAGGGTGACTTTTTGGGGTGGCAGAGAGTGAAATTGATATGGGAGGAAGATAGAAGTCCTGCTAGGACCTGCCTGCCTTGTTCCAGTGCAGCTCTGGAAGTGTCTTGGTGCTCTGCTGCATGGGGCTAGGGGTGGCTAGTCCCCAGAAAGCATCCTTGTCTGCTGCCTTACCTTACCAGCTGATGCCTCCTGTCGTTCAGGCCAGAAGAAGCGGAGGAAGGACAAGAAGAAACCCATGCCTGCTGAGCCACCCACAGCCATCGACAAGAGCTACCTGTGCTGCGAGCACCACAGGGCCATGGTTGCAGGGCTCTGCCTCCTAGGGGGCCCTGACCCCCTCCCAGGTGATGAGGCCAGCGGTGGGAGGCTGTGCCCAAAGCAGATGTGGGGCAAGCGTGTGGGTGTCCCCGTGCCCCAGCGCCTTGGGGATAAGGGCTTTCCTATTTGGGGTACCCCACATCCCAGTTTGGGCAGGGGGGTGGGATGAATGATGTGAGCATGGTTGTCCCACTGGCTCACCTGTGTGCTCTCCGTTGGCAGGAACCCCGCTGGCAGTGCTGGTGGTGGGGCTTGGCGGGGGCAGCCTGCCCCTCTTCATCCATGACTACTTCTCTCAGGCCCACGTGGCTGTGGTGGAGATTGACCCCTCCATGCTTGAGGTGGCCACACGCTGGTTTGGCTTCTCCCAGGGTGACCGGATGCAGGTTTACATCTGCGATGGCCTGGACTACGTGGCCAAGCTGGCAGCTGAAGGTACTGTCTCGCAGAGCACCCTGGGAACTCTGTCGAGCCCAGTGGGTGATGTGCTGGGGACTGGAGCCCTGGGCTGCTTTCACCCTCTGCTTCCTGTCCCTGCCCGTTTCCTGCCATGTGTCATGAGCTCCAGCCTCACCAGGTCTCTGCAGCTCACAGGCGTGTCCTTGCCAGTGACTGCAGGGGACCTTAGATTTGCTGCCCTCCTCAGTGCCAAGGGCTGCTGCTTTGGGTTTCGTTTGGAAAGAGAAACCCAGGAGAGAGAAGCGGCTGTAACGTGGCAGACAGGGTGTCCTGACCACCCCATTCATTGCCTCCCCACTGTGTGTGGCTCATCTCTGTCCCACGGGATAACGAGTCTCTGCACTCCCTCATGCAGCCCCAGCCCAGTACGACGCCATCATGTTTGACGTGGACAGCAAAGACCTCACAGTGGGCATGAGCTGCCCGCCCCCAGCCTTCGTGGAAAAGCCCTTTCTGCAGAAAGTTAAAACCATCCTCAAGCCAGAAGGTAGGAGAGAGGATCTGGTGGTGGCCCTGGGGCCAGGCTAGCCAGTTCTCTGTGGGATTTGAGTAATGGGGCTGTGCCACTGTTTCTCATCCTGGAGAATATCTGCCGTGGCCAGGATTGCTGCGTGGCATCTGCTGCTCCTGGCAGGTCCCAGATCTGGGTGCTTCAGTGGGCGTTGTGACAGCGGGGAGCAGGGTGGAGAGAGCGGCCCGTGGTGCTGCTGGGTCAGGCAGGCTGAGACGAGACATTCCGGGGGCCAAGAAAGGCTGCGGGAAGGCAGAGGGTGTAGGTGGTGCCTGGGAACAGATCTTGTGGCAGCCTGCAACCCACATGGTGGCAGGGACCTGGAGCTAGGCCAAGGGCACCGGAGAGATGCCAATTCTCATGCTGCCAGGGGGGAGATGTTTGTACCAGAGTGGCACCGATTCAGCTGCGTTCCCACAGGGAGGTGGGAGCAGGGCAGTGTGCGTGGGCTGGTCTGAACTCCCATCCCTCTCGCCCTGCTGCAGGAGTCTTCGTGCTCAACTTGGTGTGCCGTGATGCCCGGCTGAAGGAGTCTGTCCTGGCCACCCTCAGGGAGGTCTTCCCGCTGCTCTACGCACGCCGCATCGAAGGGGAGGTCAACGAGATCCTGTTCTGCCAGCCCAGCCCCAAGGGCTGTTGGGACCCTGCAGAGCTGGGTGAACGTGCTTTTTTGTCGGGACCCCGCAGAGCTGGGGGCACGTGCCCGTGCGCTGGAGGGGGCCCTGCGGCAGCCTGGGCTCCCATGGGACAGCTCATACGTGCTGGCAGACATGCTGCAGGCTGTCAAGATCCTCTGAGAGGGGTCCCAATGCTGCTTGAATGAGAGCGAGGTCCTCGTGTGGGTGCTGCAGCCCTGCAGTCAAGGAGTGCCTGT
>NW_010320925.1:3316-6486 GCF_000700745.2 Antrostomus carolinensis | reverse complement strand
GGGCTGGTGCTGGTCTGGCTCTGCCTGAAGGATGGGACTGGTGTGAAGAGAGGTGCTCCCTGCAGTGTGGCTCCCTGGGAAGGGGTCCAGGACTGTGGGAGGCTGTGCAGCCCAAGGGGCAGCATAGGGGTGGTGAAGGAAGGGAGGTGCTGTGGGTCTGGCAGTGCTGTGACTTTGGGTGTGTCCACATTGCTTTCTCATTATGGGAAAAACATCCCTCTGATCATCCCCTTCCCTTTCACCACGGGCTCCTTCACTCCCATGCTGCCTCTCCCCGTGTCTCCAGCATCCCTGGTGTCTGTGCAGAGCCCCAGCCCTGCCCCAAACCTGACTATGGATGTGTGTGGGTGGGCTGAGAGCTGTGAAAATAAAAGTACTCAGGGCTGCTCTGAGGCCTGTGGTGCTTTGCCAGGCTTATTTCTGGAGCCCACAGCACCCCTGGAAAAGGGACAGTCACCTCCACTCCTCAAAGGCACGTCCAGGGGGCAGGCAGCTGCCCCTTGTACCCCACTGCCCCCTCCCCACTCACCTTCCCCAGACTGGACCCCTTCTGTGTTTCTCCAGCCATCAGTGCTGTAAACAGACCTGTAACTGCTGAGGCCCCCAGCAGTTCTCCCTGCTGTCCCCTGTGCCAGCAGTGACCCATCCCTGTGCTGAGGCCCCTGGGCACAACACCCCACTCACTCACCTGGGGCAGGTCAGCCTTCCTGCAGGATGAACAGACAGCAAGGAAACACCCATTGGGATGTTCCCACAGCGCCCTGTTGCTGCCCAGGTGGCTCATTTTTTCTCTCCCGAGGGTTTCAGAGCCTGGTTTCTCCTTGCATGGGTTATCTGAAGAGCTGACCCACGTGTCCTGGCTGGTTACAGAGCAGCTGACTCACTGGTGCTCCCTTATTTATCAGAAGTCACTGTAGGGGGCTTGTCTTTCTCCCCTGCAACAGCTGGTACCAGAATGAATCTGAGACATTGTTCCACAGGGACCAGCTTGCAGACATCAAGGTGACAACCTGCTCAGGCACCACAGTGCTCTGCCACTGACCCCACACCCTCACTCCTTGCTCCCTTCTGCCACTGGCACCCTGAGCGAGGACACCTTTCTGCCAGCTGCTTCCTAAAGCAAACCTTCCCCAGTCACCTTTCCACAGCCCAGAGTGGTAACAACACACCAGAAGCAGCTCTGGGAGGGATCTGACCCAACCACTGCCGTGGAGGCAACAGCAGCCGCATCTTGGCGTCACTGCTGAAACTATCTTGCCAGCTTAGCAGCTTGAACACCCTGTCCCACCAGGGTGTAGGTGGGCTGCTGATCCTCATCATGTCCTTCCTCAGCAGGACCCAGCTCTCCTCCACCTGTAGGAAATCCAGCTTTGTTCAGAAAGGTGAGAGAGAGGGTGTGTGAGCCTGAGGGTTTGCAGTTCCCCAGCCCTGCGGGGACCATTGAAAGCCCACCCCAAGAGCTCTCACCACCGGAACCGGTGGGGACTGCAGCCACTGTGCAGATGCAGGAGATGGGGCTGTTTGTGCCCACGAGGCACTGGAGCAGCCAGACCAACAGCAAACACGTCCCTCTGATCAGCGTCTGTCGCTACATTTTGACAGTGGGCTCTGCTTTGGAAACAGCCGTGTTCAGATCCCTTCTCCGATGCTCCCTGCCTTATTCCCCTTCACACAGAGGCACAAATCGGTGCCCTACTTTCTCCCTGGGCTGGCCCACTTCTACGCAGAGGGAGCAGATGCTTTATTTAAATAAGTGCTTTTGATGGTTCCCAGGCACTGGAGAGTGGGGCTGGCCTCTGCTCCCTGCCTCAGATAAAGGATGGTAGCATGGGCACGTGCCCTCCATACGTCGCTCACCACCCGGTCGCTCCTCTGCGCTGTAGCGTGTGGGGCAGCACGTGGTCACTGATCGACAGGAGAGGCAAGGCTGGAGCTCGAGCTGGGTAGAAGTCTCCCTACCCCCCTCACGCAATTAGTTTGTACAGGTCCTCTATGATGAGCAAATTTTTGAAAGATATCTGTTATCCATCCAGCTTAGTGATGGCAAATTTCTCAACTGGATTAGCAGTGCTGCCTTTAGTCTATTTTTAACTTAGCTTTCAATTCTCAACATAATTTCGATGACATAGATTTGTATGTGTGCCCTTTATTTTATGGAAACCATCTCCTTTCTTCCCCAGAAGCTCATACAAAGGCTGCGTTCATCCCTCCCTTGTCCAGCTCTGCCTTTCTCTTGGGCTTCCTAATTGCTGTGTAATGCCACATCCTGGTGGAAAAACAAAAGCCATTTATTAGAAACAACATAAGGATGAAATCTCAGTTCATTGCAGCTGTCCTTGCAGCTACTGACAGCCCTGTGAGTTCGGTCTGGAAATACTTTTCAGGTGGAAAATTGGCACATTCACAAGCTCTGCAAATACCTGAAATCTTCATCTGGAGGTAAAATGTTCTGAGACTGGGATAATTGATTTGTAGTAAATATTTCTCTCCTGGCAGCCAAAACATGCAGCTAATGTATATATTTGGCAACTGTGTTTCTGTTGAGTGTTTTGGCAATAGACTCATGTTTACATCCCTTTCTCCTCACTTCCTTCCTCTGCAGCATAGGCACGCTGTAAGTGGCAGGATGGAAACAAGCACTGCTGTCACTTAGCAACCTCCCTTGGCTTTGAGATGTTGACTTTATTCCTTTCTGGATTTCCCAGCACAAAAAGACACGGCCGTGTAACTCAGGCATGAGACTGTAGCCAGCCAGGGATGCTTTGGTCTGGTCCAGGCTGAATCCCTCGGAGCATCATATCCATGTCCTGCCACTGACTCCAGCAAGTGAGGCAATGGGAGTTGATGGGTCAGCTGTGGGGTTTGTGATCCAGAGCAGTAGGGATGCTTTGCCCAGGGTAACTCTGTGGCCAGGCAGCTGGCAGGATGGTGAAGCTATGAGGAAGGCAGCAGTGGGCTGCCACACATCTACCCCATATGGTGTAACCTCCTTAGATGTTGCAGCCTGGATCCTTGCTCTGCAGAAGGAGTGGAAGTTGCTGGGCTCTGGGGAAGAGGGTGGAGGTGGATGGGGGACATACTATCACCAGCTGAAACTATGTCAAGCAGCTGGGAGAGATTTTGCAATAATAAAAGCTACAGGGACTGCTGCTGTTGCCCAGGCATGGCAA
>NW_010320925.1:0-3291 GCF_000700745.2 Antrostomus carolinensis | reverse complement strand
ACCAGCCACATCCTGGAGGGTGGAAGTGCCTGGGAAGCATTTTTGCCATGAATTCTTCCCTTGGGGAAGCACTTGGCTTGCCTGGCTTTGTGAACAAGGAAGCAGGCGTGCTGCCAGGCTGCAGCGGGGGAGTACAGCTCTTTCCCGGGGTGCTCAGGGTTACAGGGAAGCACCTCTGTGGGCTGCAGTGCAGCATGGTGGCCTCTTTCTACCCTGTAAATGGATGGAGATTAAAAGATCCAGCTGGAGGTCACAGGGCAGCAGAGAGGCCACCATGCTGGACAGGTATTGGAGTGTCATTGTCCTGTGGTCTGTGAGTCATCAGTGCCACAGGCTGCAGGGGAGAGGCAGAAAGTGCCTCCTCTTTACAGGGAAAATGCTGCAGCCACTACTTCTGATCACAGCTCTGCAGCCTCTCTGGCTTTCTTTCACGGGCTTTACTCTGTCTTTTTGCAGCTTCAAGGTGTGAGCTCTCCTACTAGCAGATACACAGGTAAAATGCTGGCCGGCAGGTTCATGCCAGGAGTGTGGAGCCCGGTGCTGCTGAGAACCTGGGAGCTCCCCTGTGCACGGGGCTCCTTGCCCACATCTCCTCCTGCTTTGTGCCGATCAGCTGCCTGAAGAGCTCTGCAAGACTCTGGGTTTGTATCTGAACTGAGAAGGAGGTGAGGAAGGTCCCTGGAGAGAAGATGATCATGCGTGAAGGAGACTGCCTCTTCTAAATGCTTCCTGGGGAGCAGGTTGCAGCCTCGGCTGTGCTCTGCTCCCCCGGGGTCCTGCCTGCTCTCCTGGCAGGGCAGCATGCCTGCCTCTTCACCGCAGGCATCTGCAAATCTCTGTTGTAGTTTATATATAACCCATTTTTTGTTAGGGGAATTGTAGCGGCATGTGTTTATAAAGCAGCCTGGGGACCTTATCCAAATGTCCTCAGTTTTAATGTCACGCTGCCTGGTTAGGAAGAAGTGTCTGTGCGTAAGTTTGTGGGCTAAAATGCTACAGCTGCGCCCCAAAACCAGACTATTTTTGCTTTATATTTTTCTGGAAGTCAGGGTAGGACAAATGTGCTGTCTTGTAGCCTTGATCTGAAATGCACTGGAGACTTTGGCAGGGCTGGTGGCCCCAGGCAGGCTGTGCTGGAGCTGGTGACATCTGGAAGCAAGCAGATGACACTGACAAAGACAGTGGTGCTGGCAGGGTTGGCGTGCCACCCTGGGGAGCCGGGCACCCTTCCCGCCATGCCAGGGAGAGGTGAGCAGTGAAGGTCTTTTCTCTCCTTGCCCAGCCTGGCATGTGGCAAGAGGAAATGATAAATGTTGTGGGGCACAACTGAGGGCAGGGTAAAAATAGAGCATGTTCAGCTGGCTAATGGTGAGCAACGCAGCTCTGTGCTCCTGCTGTGCTCTCGGGGATCGCACCTGGTGCTCTCCAGGAAAATGGTTTCTTGCGTGGTCCTCTGATGGTGGTTTGGGTCTTTTTTTCAGGTTTATTTATTACAAGAAACTTTGCAATGGTCTCTGTTATTACTGCCTGTGTTTCCTTTAATTTAGCCTCTCTGAATCATGACAAATTCCGAAAGCCAGGCTAGGCTCTGCACAGGGGTTTGGAACAAGCTGCCTGGAGAAGTCAGCTAGGAAGAGCAGGGACCTGAAGATACACTTGGGTGCCCTTTTCTCTCTTCTTCACTGCTCACTTGGAAAAATGAGCACCCTTGTGGTAATGTGGACATGCATAATGAAAATGTTCTTGCTTTTTTCCAGGAGATGGGAAATCTATACTGGGCTTCTCGCGGCTTTTTTGAGGGAGAGCAAATTTTTGTAAGTGATGGAGTTGCAAGGTGAGTGTGGTCATTTAGTGGCTTTAACTCTGCTTCAACAGACAAAAAAAAGATGGTTTGTAAACTTCCCAGACTTGGGGGAATAACTGAAACTTTTGCTAATCATGGATTTTATTTATTTATTTATTTTTAAATTGAGGAAGCAAACAAAGATGTAATTTAAAGACCTAATGGAAAGGACAGTTCCCTGGGTTATCAATTTGAAGGTGTGCATAGCATTGCTCCCGAGGCATCATGCCTTTTGTCTCCTGTGGAGATACAATCCTATCACCAGGCTGCCTTTCTACTGACCTTAATTATTTCCCTGGGGTAGCACAGAGCGCTCTGATGCTCAGACAGGGCGGATTTGGTCAGAATGTGATACTGTTCTTCCCAACTTCCAGTCTTTGTAAAAACCCAAGAACTGGAGGAAGGCCAGGAAGCTATTCTAGTGCCTCCTGGCATAGCCTGCTCACTCAGAGTGGGGGAAAATATAATCATGCTGCTAATTGGCATAATTATGTCAATAGCCCCCAGGCCCCACCTGAATCGCAAGGCTTCCCAGAGGCTGTGATGCCGGGGAGGTGATCTAACCGCAGCAGCAAAGCCACCGCATTCTCTGTGTTATGACAATTAAAAACTTTTTAGACAGAGCTAAAGCAAACTGCTCATTTGTTTCCAGGGTCAGAAGTCAATCTGTTGTAGAGAATAATTTTTTACACTTATTGAGAACTCTGGCCAAGAAGTTTTGATAATCCTCCAGATCGTTAGTATCTGTCAGCCTGTGGGATGTTCACAGTTCCCTTTTGTTTTGCTTTTCACGCTGATCGAGGCCGGTGTCTGGTTTAATACAGAGGATAACTTTTATCACTGCAGGACTCCAAAGCCTCTGTTTTGGATATTTTTGTGTTGTGACTGCTGCCAGTAATCACAGATAAATCTCATCTCTGTTGTTTGCCTGTGCTTTTAGCTCAGCTTCAGTATGCATTTTTAATTGAACCCACTGCAATGACGTGGTTTGGACCTTGTTATCGCTTCCCAGGCTGTTCCTGAACCACCTACCTGCTACCAGCCCTGCCTGACCCAGCTTCTCGGGTCTGCCCTGGCACGGTTCTGCTGAACGCGTGTCCCACCCTGGCAGCGCTCCCGCCCGTGGCAGAGCATTGATGCTGTTCGCCAGGGCCCCTCATGTGCTGCGGGGATGGATCATGGTTCCTGCTGCTCCTGTTCCCATCGTGGGCAGGAGCCGGGAGGAATTCACCCCCTGGGACTGCTCCAAAACACCCTGCTTGGCAGATTGGCAAGGGCTGAAGTCAGCTGTCTGCCAGCTCCCATGCCGGCAAGCAGGACCCAGCTCCTCCGTGTGCTCCCAGTTTGGCCCGGTTCCCAGTTTGGTGCCGAAGACGTAGATGGAAACCTCCCTCTGGGTGCCGGAGGATGGCAGAGCCAGGCACGGGGGACACCACAGCCCTTCCCGT
>NW_010320924.1:21628-50353 GCF_000700745.2 Antrostomus carolinensis | reverse complement strand
TTGAGGGACACCACTTGTCACCAGTTTCCACCCGGACTTTGAGATGTTGACAACAACTCTTTGAGTGCGACCATCCAGCCAGTTCCTTATCCACTGAGTGGTCCATCCATCAAACCCACATTTCCAATTTAGAGACAAGGATGTCATGTGGGACGGTGTCAAACTCCTTGCACAAGTCCAGGTAGATGACATCAGTTGCTTTAGCCTTATCTACCAATGTTGTAACCCCATCATAAAAGGCCACCAAATTTGTCAGGCATATCTTGCCCTTGGTGAAGCCATGTTGGTTGTCACCAATCACCTTCTCATTCTCCATGTGCCTTAGCATAGTTTCTAGGAGTATCTGCTCCATGATCTTGCCTGGCACTGAGGTGAGACTGACTGGCCTGTAGTTCCCTGGGTCTTCCTTGTTTCCCTTTTTAAAAATGGGGGTTATGTTCCCCTTACCTTTTTAAAAGTTTTGGTGAGTTAGATATGGCTGTATTTACAAAACCCTTTTTTTTCTTTACAGCATACTTGCACCCATTCATTTTCTTTTTCATTACATGCAGACCTTTTTTTTCCCCCTGAATTAATCTTCTAATTATCCCCTCTAGTAAAAACAGATGTGAGAATATAAATAGTTCTCCTATTTCTGCTACAAGTTGTCTCCTAACACCCTAAAATAAGCAAAACCAAACAGAAATAAAACAAGCACTACCACCCCCAAGCCCACAAAAATTTATCTCATGTGTCCTCTTCAAACTGAGGAGATATCATTGGTGGGATTTCCCAAAGGTTTGCTGTCAGATATCTGCTGCCACTGAAAACATTGAAACCATTATCTTTAACAGAAGCAAAGCTGGGCCAAAGTTGAGAGCTTCTTACAAATCCTTTCCCTGTCAACTGCAAAGGCAAAAAAAAAAAGTTCAAAAATATGTGTTATACTTAAAATGTTTATAAGCCTATACGGCTAACTCTGTAAATGCCCTATCACAAACTGAGCTAAAAGGAAAACAATCTTCCTGAAAATTTATATTGCAGCTTCTAATCCCCAAATGATAAACAATTAGCTATTGCAGGTGTTGTTATCTTAGGGGAACCTGTACAGCTGGGTGAACAGTGGAAGTCAGCAAGTACAGTAAAAGGTGTTTTCAGTGGGGAACTGAAGGGATCCCATAATTGCTAATTTAGGCATTTGGAATTTAAATAGTGGAGAACTTTAGTGAGGAGAGGTTAGCTGAAGTTGACTGAAGATTGCTTTTTGTTTAACAACCAGGTATCCACAGCTGAGGCTCTGTACCTGGTATGGCCTTCACTGACATAGCAATGCCAAAGTCAGAGCATTCTAACTCAAAACCTCAGAGGTCTACAACACATGTCAAACATACTGCCACTTTACACAGTATTTTTTTTTCTCAATATGTCGATGGTCTCAAAGCCTTAAGAGATGTTTCTGGCGTGCCCTAGTAGATGAGGCAATCACCCCCATGGGGATCAGCTTTGTATGCACAACTAGTGTGTCTCTTGGGTTTAATTTCCTTTATCCTAATTGCCAGCAGAAGTTGTGATGATTGTTTTTTGAGGGTTCACAGTACTATCTCCAACAAAGACAACAGAGTGTTAAAAGAAGTTGGTAAACTGAGCCTAGATGTACTGATTAAGTGAATTTCTTCTCAGCTCCTGTGAGAAGAAATCAAAGCTGCTGAAGCACAGTATGCTAATGTACTCTGAAAGCACTTCCATGTTGTGCTTTGTAAAGTTAAACTGGCTGGGTGTTTTGCTACAGTATCTCTGTATGCCAAAGACATAAAGAGACTTGTCTTTGAAGGCTGTGAGAGGTGAGGTTGTTCTGCTACACTGGGTGTCGTTTATGTCAAAATCTTCCCTTAAATTAAGAAGTAAACTCAATTTTATATTTATACATATAATTATATATATACACATATATAAAATGTATAAATAGGCATGGAATATACATGTAATAGAAAATACAGCATGATAGACATTACCTCATATATTATATATTGTAATATATTACTGTAATATGTTACATATGATGTTATATTTTATATACTGAATAATATATATATTTAAAAGTTACATTGTTGATTTTTTCAGTGGAAGTTTGTCTTGGTCCTTAGAGAGGAAATGAATGGGGTCACAGCCTCAAGCCCACCTCTGCAGCTTCTTACATCTGCTGTTCACCTGCTTCTTTCTTTCCCTTTACATACCTTATCTAAAACTGTTAGGCAGCTAGATTATGAGAAAGAAATTTTCTAGAATTACTGTTGCTTTGTAATGCAGATGTAATATCTCTGCTGTGGAACCAGTGTGCCTGAATGGTGCTGTGACATGCAGCATGTGCTTCATGCTTCCGTGTGAAGCAACCAGCTTCAGTCACCTCTGGTTGGTAGCCCCCTGTAACACCTTTCATTACCTATTATAGACATGCTTTCCACTGCTGACTGAAAACATTGCCAGGTCTGGTCATCACGCTGTGAGACACAGAAGAGATACATATGAAGAATGAACTTTTATCCTTACTGAAACCAAGGGGAAGAAACACCCAAAACCTTTCATTGAATTACTAAGGGTCAGCATTTCAAAACACAACGTATGAAATTATCATCCTATTGTCCTTGGGGAATATTGTTGCAGTGTGGAGTTCAGACACATTCATATGACATATCAAGACATGAAGATCTGGAGTGGTTGCCCTTGAATGCAATACAACCACCATAGCTGAGAAATCATTGTCTTTCTTTGGAGCTTGCACCTATGTCTAGAGGTGAACATCACAACGCTGAAAGTTGCAATCCCTTTGATCCCATGCAGGATTTATGAAATTTCTGTATAGAGGCAGCTCACGTCCCTACACTGTGTGGAGCATAGTGTGTGGTAGTACCAAGAGAGCAGGTGCGGTCAGCATACTCCTAAGGTTTTGGTTTGCCTATACCTAGCCAATGCTGATAGTAATTCCAGCTCTGCTCTGGGACCAAGGCATTCAACATTATAAGAGGGATCTCTCCTCTCTCTCCTCAGGCCATGTGGCAGCAATGTCTTTTTAAGAATAGAATCAGATCTACACACTTGAGATCAGTGGTCTTTTGGCTAGGATTTCTGGATATCTGCAGCCTGTTGGAGTTGCAACTGCCAATAATTTATCAGCACCAGAAGAATGAAAAAAGTCTTTGAGTTCCACCCAGTGGAAAAGAGGATGTGATCTGAGGTTTCACAGCCGTAGGGCTTTTACCCAGGAGGAGAGAGATCTAGTCTTTCAGTTTTTGCTCCAAGAACTGTTAATTAATTTTCTTCACTGACTGTTTCTTATAAAATGCAGAAATTGTCAAAGAAGAACTTAGATCCCAAACATTTCTCTAAGGCCAACCAGTCTTCCTGACTATATTTCCTCTTTCTTCTCAGGGAGATGGAGGAACATCTTGGTTTTGGTACCTCAGATGTTGCAGGTGGGAGGTAGCTGCTGAGTGCTTCACACACACCTGCGGAAGAGAGCTGAGAGATTTGTAGAGATATGTTCAGAATGAGCTGAGTTTTTCAGATTGTCATTTTGAACTCATTCAGGCTGCAGGTTTCAAGCTTGAAGTAACTGCTGTCTTTTTTTTTTTTTTAATATTCATATCAGTATTTGAGTTGATGGATATCATCTGGATTTAGCCAACATCACACAATTTGGACAAGATGGCAGAGAACAGAAAAATGAGACAAACACAATCTCACAGCTGAAAGCTGATGTCAGCAAAATAGCATTGAAGATTAGCTCACTTATAGAGTAGGTAACTGAACATGTGTTCCAGTTTCAAAACCAATAAGTTTGCTGGAAAGTATGTGTAGCCCAGTGCTGAATTGCTAGATTTGGGAACAAGAACTGCAAGATGAATTTCCATGGCTCAGTGCTAATATTAATGTAGACTTTTATGGACAGTGCCTTGCTGCAAGTCTAAGACCTAAATACTTTTCAGAGGAGACACAACTCGCTTATTCTGCTGGTGCCTAGAATTGTTTTTCTGGTCTCTTCTGGTTTTAACTGCACAGTTGTGAGCCTTTACTCTGGATGGGCATGAGTCAGCTCCAAACCATAAACAGTGTAGCCATGGTTAGTAAGCCTGAGTTACTAAGCCTTTGCTGATAGCGTGGGCACAACAAGTTGTGTCTGCCTGGAGCGCGATCAAAGCAAGCTCACATCTGCTTGCAAAAAAACCCCCAAGTGTAAACATATCTTCTCTGTCCTTTTCCTGCTTCCGCCCCCTGCCTTCCTCTTTCCCGCTCTTTTTTGTCTTTCTCCCTGGCCCTCCCACCCACATCCACAAGAGCACTGAGAAACTCCACCTAGCTAAGCCCTCCACCCAGATAGTTCAAATTCCTGAGTGGGATCTCACAGGGCACACATTTGTTTAGAGTGGTAACAAGTGGCTGTGTTTTGGTATGAGACCTCTTGCACAGTTCCTTACAGTGAACTTGAACAAAGAGCAGTTGTTATATTCATCCATTTCAACAAGGTTTTACTCAACCTAAGAAGTGTTAACTTTTGCCTACTACAGCTGACTGAACCCAGCAAAGGGTACTATAGAGCATGGCGGGGGAAGCCACTATGCTGAGCTCCACACACTTTTGGGGAGTTCCCCCTTCAGAGAGGACAGACTCTCCATCAGTCTTGCTCAGTCCACTATGGGAGGATGTCAGTGCCCGGCGGCTCACAGCACAGGCCCTGGCTGCAGAAACGCCAATAGCAGCCCTGCTTTGTTGTTGACAGTGGCAGCTAATGACATGTGAATTTTGAGTGAGTTTTCATGTGGCTACAAGACCCAGCTTCCATGGTGTTTTCTCATGCACAGGGCAAGAAAGAGGTTACTTTTTCCCTAAATTTTCTTGTAATCTACTGTTTCTTCCACTAGCTAGGCACTAATTATGTTGTACATCATCTGCCATTTTTCTGGCACAAGCAGCATGCTGGCACAAATCAGTGGAAATGTAACATTCATTAAGGTTAGACTGTATTTCCTGTGTATATATCCTCTTTTTTTTTTTTTTTTTTTTTTTTAACCCAAGATGATAATTTACAAGAATGAGATGAACAATTTTACAACAGGAATCCCTCCATGTTAGACAGCAAAGCTACATAAACTGCACCTTAGTTATCATTGCCTCGATTCCTGGGATTTAGTTTTTCTGAGATCTGGAGATTTTTACCAGGAGGTTTTGAAAAACATCAACAATCTTAGTCATCTACACACTTGCACAGGGACTGTGTTCTCAAAGAAGCAGTACTTTTTGACAGAACAACTATGAAAAATGCTGAGAAGTAAAAGGATCATCACAGAACACATCCCTTTCTCTTTTTAAAATGTATAATCCTTACAGAAGGTTACTGATGGGTGACTGTTGCAGCTGGTCTGCCTTCTAGCTTGAAAGCTTGTTTCTTGGGGGAAGCTGTCTTTTGGCATATTAAAGGAAATTGAGTTTCTCAAGATCCTATTTTCCCCTGCACAGGAGAAACTGATATAAAAGAAAGGAAGCTTGCTTATTCCTGTGAATTCTTCCTCTATGTATATGTGTGTGTGTTTGTGTGCGATATTTTTATCCTAGTGACAAAACCCAAACACATCAGGTGCAGACCCTAGCATTTTCGTTTCTCATATTATCTACATCTCAAGGAAACATCAGGAAGCTAGATAAATATGGCTATCCCTCTGTCACTTATCCCTGCTACCTGCTGGATGCCACAGGTCCTGCAGGTTCATCCACATGCTCTGTGGATTAACCTTGGTTAAATGTGGCAGGAATATTAGTGTCACTGTTCTAGTTGGAAGATACTTTTATAGCTCCACTACTACAGCATAGTTATAAGCTTTAACATACATATCTTCCATAAATCCATTGCACTCAGACTAGCATTGATATTGCCATTGAAAAAAAGGGAACAGAGAGAGAAAGTGTAGATGATTTGCCCAACTTTGCATATGTCCATGGTCATGCAAAATCACATATGTTCCCTGGCAGAGCAAGTCTTGATTTATTTCGCAAGCCAAAATAATGCATTCATTTGTTTAACAAGCCCCAAATAGTGCCTTAACCCTTTCACCTCAAGATCAGTACCTTGTTATGGTGGAATTAAGTTTGCTGAGGATACAAAACTGAGAGGAGTGGTAGATACACCAGAAGGCTGCGTGGCTGTTCAGAGAGACCTGGATAGGCTGGAGAGCTGGGTGGAATAAAATTCAACAAAGGCAAGTGCAGAGTCCTGCACCTGGGGAGGGGTAACCCCAGGCACCAGTACAGGTTGAGGGTTGACCTGCTGGAAAGCAGTGCTGCAGAGAAGAACCTGGAAGTCCAGGTGGGCAGCAAGTCAACCATGAGCCAGAAATGTGGCCTTATAGCCAAGTAGTCCAATGGTATCCTGGGGTGCATTAAGAAGAGTGTAGCCAGTAGGTCGAGAGAAGTTCTCCTCCCTCTCTCCTCTGCCCTGGTGAGGCCACATCTGGAATATTGTGCCCAGTTCTGGTCTTCCCAGTTCAAGAAAGACCAAGAACTACTGGAGAGAGTCCAGTGGAGGGCTATGAAGATTATTAGGGGACTAGAGCATCTCTTATGAGAAAAGGGTGAGAGCTGGGTCTGTTTAGCCTGGAGAAGAGAGGACTGAGAGAGGATCTTATCAATGCTTATAAATACCTAAAGGACGGGTGTCAAGAAGATGGGACCAGACTCTTCAGTGATGCTCAGTGATAGGACAAAGGGCAGTGGGGCACAGACTGGAACACAGGAAGTTCCATCTGAAGATGAGGAAAACTTCTTTCCTTTGAGGGTGACAGAGCACTGAAATAAGCTGCCCAGAGAGGTTTTGAAGTCTCCATCTCTGGAGATATAAAAAACCTGCCTGGACATGATCCTGTGCAACCTGGTATAGGGAACCTGCTTTGACAAGGGGGGTTGGACTAGTTGATCTCCAGAGGGCCTTCTGACCTCTACCATTCTGTGATTCTGTATGGTACCTAAAACAAATACAGATATCTGCCAATACTTCACAGTATTTTGGTGAAATGGGACAGCCAGGGGTATCAGGTGGAGTGCAGAGCTCCTCACTTTCAAAACAAGTTTTGGGGCTTGGAAAGGTCATTCAAAAAAACCATCAAGTTCCACATGATCTTACCTGCTGGAGAAGGTGAAAATTCCATTCCCATATCTTCTGTAAGTTAATTTCCTCTTCCTGCTCGACATCCCAAACCTTCACAGCCTGCACTCTAGTGCTATGCTGTGCAGAGGGAGAATCCAATTAATTATGTCCTAACTCAGATTCAGCTTTTAGCAAGCAATTATTAGACAAAACCTGGTTGAGGCCCTCATTTGATTTAGGAGGCTTGTGTGTCTTGGCATTCATCAGGATTTACTGATGTTGATAAATCGCTCTTCTCTGTTGTGGCTCTAAACAGATATATCTGGTTTGTCCAAGGCTCCTTGTCAAGCCTTGATCTAAATGGTTTTTCATCTAGGAGCATGGAGAAGTTGTTCTTTTATCTTGAACTGCAATATGAAGGCCAGAAGTGAGGAAACTGGCATTTGTCTAATTACAAATTCCATTATTATTTCTTATCCTCAAACAGCTGGGGGTAAATCCACATGAGTCTGCTTCAGTAAAGCTCTCCTGAACTAGTGTAGTAAGATAAATTAAAAGTAGCATCCTCCAAGTATGTCCTAGGATATCTTTACATGCAATATCTAAGAGTGTCCAGGTTGTAACCTGCAGACAAGCTCTTGCTAGATCCAGTGTGACAGAATTGAAAGAAGTGGGTTGGGAATATGTTGCCTATGAAGACTCTGGGCAGATGCCTCTTTTCCCCCATACAGCACCTATTTGTGTTAGCTGCTCTTTGAAGAGTGGTTGGAGGAGTAACATGCAGACAGATGAATAGGGGAGCATGCATACAGCTACCTGGTAGTACAGCATGAACTGTTTATACTAAGTTTGGTTTAGTTAAATTTCAAGAAAATTGACAGGATACTCGGGCACTTCCACTATATTTTAAGCCAAAGGAAAACCAAAGAAAGAGGAAAAAAATTAATCATAAAATAATTTATTTTTATCTTCCTCTCACCCTCCTGTGTTCCTAACCAGTAGCTTTGTAAAGTACTTTAACTTGGTTTTCAGACTAGTTCTTGAGATCGTAGCCACAAGGGGCAGGAGTCTGCTCTTTCTCACACAAGTACTGAACTGGAATTACTTGGGGGTTTTTCCTCCTAAATTCATTCTAAGTTCTTGTGAGTCACTATGTTACTTGACAGCTGAATTTAATGCATCTGATTATTAAGTTCCCTAGCTGCTGATGTTCAAAGATCAATTATTGACAATGTAATGTCTATGATAGAATTGCTGCATGTATATGTTAAACAGCTTCTGGGTTTTGCTTGTTAATACCATGTAATTCAGGCTAGACTCTTTTGATAGTGGTTGGCAACCCTGTCCACAGCAGGGGGTTTGGATCTAGATTGTCTTTAAGGTTCTTTCTAACCCAAGACATTCTATGATTCTATGATATAACCAAATATAAAATCTAATCTGTTTTGACCACCTCCATCCCATGTAATATTCAAACTTGAGCCAGTTTTACATAAAAAACTACACCAAGGGACATATATCTTTCAAATTCCAAAGAACTGCCTCATACAACTATGTTTGTAGCTCAACTGTATTTTTTATGTAATGGGTTTTAAATGCTCACCACAACCATTAGAGTATTCGTCATTGATGTAGCCGTGTGTTTATAAAAAGAAAGTCTGTTTTTCCACAAACAGTACTTGCTATTCATTGTTTACTAACTGTTTTAAAAATCTGCTGTCTGATCAATAAGTAGAAAAGATGTGAATAGTTACCCATCACAAATGAAAACTGGAGAATAGTTGAGCTTACAATATTGTGGAAAAACCCAGACACAATTTTGCTGCAAAAAAAAAAGTCAGTAAGCATTTTAAATAACTAATCTTTGCAAATATTACAAACCTAAATACTGTCATGAATGTTGCTGAAATATTCACAAGGACAGGTAGGCCTTAAATTGATGAAATGTGGTTACCTGGAAAATGCCATGACTCTACAGCTCAATAGTCCCTTAGCAACTTTCCCGATGCAGAACTTCCCCTCCCTGAAACAGAAGTGGTACTCTTTCCTTCCATCACTGCACACCACCTTCTAGGGGAAATTCACCTCCACCTCGCCAGACTATCACCTCCGCTGATATCAGGTGATCTTTTGGCACTGAATATCTGTATATCGCCTTAAGCTTTCGTATGTCAAAATGTCAGTAGTACTCAGTATTTTTATATTGCTTAGTATCCGCCGTATTGTTCTTTTATTTGTCAGCCTGAAGATATAATAGTATCATAAAGTGGTCTAGGTGTCAAGGTATTTCATTATTATATAATAGTCAGTGCAGTTTTCTTTGCTCTCCTTAGCCTTACAGTAAAAGTTGACTTATTTCCTTAGAAGTAATTTATTACTTTACATATCTGATTAATATAGTAACAGGCCACGACATATATTTGCAGAAAAGATATGTTTGACCTAACAATTATATAGCTAAACAAAAGCAAATACCTATTTGCATTATTTGCTGTTTGAATAATATTTTCAGTAGTAAGTTTTTGTGTGGACAATCAGAGGAAAAACCATTCCTGGTCTGATGGAAGACCTTACATTTCAATTTTTTTATTGACTGTTTAAGCAGTTAATCAGGAAGACTCAGTGTGAAGAAAGCAATTGTGTGCTTTTTTTTTTAATGGCCATGCAAATTTAAGTGAACCATACAGTTTTACACAAATATGTGTACATTTATCAGCACATTGTTTTTGCAGTCTGTGACAACTAAGTAATTATCTTTAGTAGATAACTTTGAATGAACATACAGCGGCTTATATGCACTATCTAATGTAGAAGTCTCTAGAAACTATCATACTCTGTACAAAACCTAATACAGAATTTAAGGCAGATATTCAGACCAGTGCTTCATTTTGAGCAAGCACTGTCTTTTGTACTTAACATATACAAGACTATGGAAGGATAATACTAATTATTATCTAGCAAGCGAATCTCACTGCCATTAATTATCGGTGAACTAAAATCTAAGTGACATAATTATCTTGAAGAATATCTGCAATAAAAACATGCCACACTGTATCATATCAAAAGTCCCAGTAACTCAGTATCCTGTCTCCAGCAGTAGTAATAAGTAGCAGAGGCAATCCACAACCTCATTAGCACTGAAATGGGTGCAATAGTTTGTTTCAGAAACAACTGGTTAAAGCACAGCAGGAGTTTGATTCATCTCCTTTGACAGTAGTTATCTGCAGTGTAGATGCCTACATCTGAGCTAACTGGCTAGCCTCCTTATCCAAGGTTAGATACTGTAAGGACTACAATTATTCATTTCTGATTTGCACCCTTAAAATGTCTGCTTCTTTTCAGGGACTGTAAGAGGAACCTGCAGTGACTATCCCAGACAGAGACACTTACATGACTCCTTCCACAGGACCTTATGTTTTAAAACACTCAGATGTTTATACATGCAGGTAGGACAGGAAAGCCAGAGGCACTGCACTCATCTTCTCTGCAAACAAGTGCAAGGGAGATGCCTCAGGTAAAACAGCTTCATTCAAACTCATTCATCTGGGCATGTAAAGCATAGCCAAAACTAACAGAGCTCATAATCTTTTAGAGTAAGAGAATTCACCAAGGAGCTTGTTGTCGTCTGGTGAAGAATGGTGATGAAATGGAAGGATTAACAAAAGTGATCTGTACATACAGTGAGGATTTTAAATGGGCAAATTTTGATAGGCTGGGAAAACTATTTGGTGAAGCAAGCTGGACTGAAGTGCTTAGGGAAGGGAATGCTTGAACTTGATTTTTCTGAAGTCAAAACTGCAAAAAATAATGTGTGATTTTTATCCAGAAACTGGTATGAAAATCTTCAGAATCAAGCTGGACAATTTACCACCTCAAAAGGATATTAGAAATAATAAGACACCTTTAGTGAAATACAAAAAGAGATTGAACGGTTTCCTGGAGGGCAAAAAGCATAGAGCTAAATTAAGAATTGCTGAAAGTTAAGATGAATTAGATCTTGTAAAGGCAAGTAAAACAGTAGATTTTAAATTTAGCTGTATAAACAAAAAGAGAACCAGAAAAGGAGGGGGATCTTCTCTAACAAAGCTGAGCTTACTTGCTTTTTTGCCAATATGTCTGGGATAAATGGAACAAAATCTATTTTGTGTTCACCAAAAGTAGATTATATGATAACAAGACAATTTTTTTTAAACACAAAAATATTTTCTGTGTGTTATCTTTCCCTTGAAATGCAACAGCTTAAGGCAACTTGCATGTTGCTTACTCACTTTCTATTCCAGGCAGAGAATCAACAGTTTATGAAGAGGATATATATAAGAACTGAAAAGAGGATAGTTAGAACACAGATGACAGGAGTTTGTGCTGAAAACACAGTCATAATACTAGAGGGAAATATGTAGCAAAATTCTTCCAGCAGCAGTTTTGGTCTGTTTTGATATCTAATTTAATATTTTCATATAGTATATATTGTCGTGGGAAAATGTGCATATTCTAATGAAATCTGGTGATGATGCAAAATTGAGAGGCAACATTAACATAGAACAGGATTAGAATATCAAAGGTATAAAACAGAATCAAAGGGTATAAATGAGGATTGGAGAAGAGTTTGAAGATGGAATGTCATTTAACAATGCCAAATGCAAAGCAATAGACTTGGGAACAAAGAACAGGAATCTCTGCTGTTACACAGGTTATCATCAGGTGACCACAGGAGAACTGTGTGGTGCCAAGATGATATGACCCATGAAAGAGGCAAATGTGACTCCAGGATGTGTCAGGGAGTGTCAGTACCATCCTCAAAACTGTCCCTGGACTCTCTTTTGGATGGACCACCATTCTCTGGTGCAGTTCTGGTGATCATTTGTCCCAGGGATTGTTCCATGCAGATAGAGATGGCTTTTAGTTGCCAGGTTTTGGTTCCTTGGGCCTTCACATTCCTCCAGCACTAGCCCAGAAGGCTTAAACAACCTTAAACTCCCCTGAGCTGATGCTAGGCCCTGGAGTAAGCAGTACATTCTTTCACTGTCATGCTACAAAAACAGCAGTCTGGTGGGTTCCACCCAGCACAGTCCTTACATTCACTTTCAACTTAAACTTCATCCCACTATATACACACACAGAGAATTATTTTTATTATTATTATGTTTCAGACCCATAGGGTCCCTGTGCTGTCCCCATGGAGACCCAAGTCAGGACCAGCACCTACTACCTTGCTACAGTCTAGACAGCTTTTCTGGCTGTCACTGGAACACACTCACTCCTTTCCTGATCTTTGCGACATGAAGTCTCAAAGTAGGTCTTGCAGCTACCATGGGGATACACTCCTTTTTCCTCTGGCTATCCTAGGAAAGCTGGACAGTTTCTAAAATCCCAATGTAATGTTTCATTGCCCCTTTGCCAATCTAAAGGAATGTCTTGCTAAATAAGAGAGGTATGGGACCAACGCCTCTTAGCCAGTTACTTTTATATCATACTTAAGTCAAAAGAAAGAGATAAAATATTAACTCCAAATGTAAATCAGTTATCACAATTGCAAAAGTTTATAGAAACAAAAAGAAACTGCTTAATCTGCTGGTACCAAGATCAACATCTGAAAAAAATAAATCTCTCCCCTTCTCTACAGTCAGTGTTTTGTAGACACATTGGGTATCTCTACTCTGGTAAACACACAGGGCCAGGGAGTGAGCTTTAGCATTAGACTCTGTGGTTGTCCTATTAAAAGTTTTAAGGAAACTAAGCAACTGTGCAATGAGGTGGAAATGCCTGCATGGGTATATAATTGTTTAATTGTCAGCTTACTCCTGGCTCTGTGGTTGACCACTCCAACTTATTCTCTGCAAGATAAAAACCCAGATACAGTTTTGGAAGTAGCTCAATCCAGAAACCAATTCTAGCAGGCAGTTATAAAAAGACTATCAGGTTCTACTCCCTACCCAATTCTCCAGCAAATTCTCCTGATAGGCTTTATACCCTTTTGCTTCCCAGAGAACATAACACAAACTCTCCAGTGTCAGACCCCAATGATATGACAATGATAGGCTGCCACATAGTCCTGAAGTATTTCAGAGACTTTGTGATAAAAAAAGGACAAAAGATAAAGATAATGTCTTAGGGTATTGGGGGCAATACATAGGATCTAGAAGAGACTCCATGCCAAGTCCTCTGTAGTGTGGACATGGTTGATTTCTCTAGAAGGGATTAGCCCTGAGCAGTGGGTACCTTTGCTAATCCATGCCATCTGGCCTCAGGGTCAAGCATTGGTCCCAGTCCTCTCTTATTTACCAGCACAGATGTACCCATCTCTTCACTGTTTCTGTCTCCTTCTCTGCCCTTCTCAAATACTGTGTCCCTAAGTGGAAACGATCTTCTACTCTAGCATCCTAACTCCTACTGGTTCTTTAGGGTTTTCCAGGGAATCAATTCAGATTCAGTTATCCTGCCCAAAAAATTTATTGCACTTAGTTATTCGAGAGAGGATTTTCCTCGTGTTGATTTAGGAGTAGACTCACTTTTTTAAGCATGGAAATGTCACACTGCCAGAGCAGGTGTCATCTGTACTTGGCTGACCTTGACTTCACATGGAGTAAAACATCTTCCTTTGTCATGACTCTGTGTGTACATTTCAGTGTGAAGTGTCTCCATCTACTGAGCATCTCTTTTACATCAACCTGTAAATAGGATAATGTAAACACTAATATTTACATGAGTTCAGTACACCTCATTCATTATGGATTCTTGACTGACAAAAGAAAATATGATAATCTACCCCTTTGGATGAAAATGAGTTTGAGGTTCTGCTTTTTTACAAGAAGAGACAAAAAGGTTTGGCTTGGGTAACTTAGCAAAATGAGAATTGAGACAAACAGAACTGCACAATAGTCCAGGTTGGAAGTGATCTCTGGAAGTCACTCAGTTCAACCTCCTTCTCAAAGGCAGACCTAAATTCAAAGTTAGATTGGGTTGCTCAGTTTTTTGTCCAGTTGAATTTAGAGTATCTTCAGGGAGTGAGATTCCATAGCCACTCTGGGCAACCTGGTCCAGTCCTTAGCCATTCTCCTGTGAATTATTTTCTTTTTTCTTGTTTTATCCAGTTAGAATTTCTTTGTAGCAATTTGTCGTGTTGCATCTCATTTATATTTCTGACTCATTTGAAGACTTTCATTCTGCCTTCTCTATAAGCCCCTAGTAGTCCCCTAAGTCTTCTTTTCTGGCTTAACAAACATACATCTCTCAGCCTGTCCTCATATATCTTGTGTTCCATGTTAAACTTGAAGATACAAGATGTCCCTTTCTCTCCTCTGTATTTTTTTTTTTGTTAGTTGGTTGGTTTTTGGGGGGTATTTTGTTTGTTTGTTTCCAGAAACCACTTTTACTATTTTTGGCTAGGGCAAGATTTTTTAATAATATCTTAACCATTCCTGTCCACAGTGACCTTACCACTGTGGACAGGAGAGGTCTGAAGATTTAGGGAACATTTGTGAAATAATTATTTGGAACAAGAATCATATATTTTAGCTACAATTAATTCTAACCAAATACATGCAAAAGTCCTCCAATTTGTGCATTCAGAGTTTCAGAGTTGAGGGGGTTTTTTTTTGTGTGTGTTTGTTTGTTTTTGCTTTTTAATTATGGCCTCTAAGACTGCTAGATGCATTCAAGTCTTACTTTCAAGACTTCTGTGTAGAAACATGAGTGTAAGAAATGTACATTACAAAAAAAAAAAAAAAAAAGAAAAAAAAGGACAACTGTGACATCTCAGTTCCAGAAGCTGATGCCTCACAGAAAGTCTCCAGTTTTGGCAATGCTGTACACATTAACTTGAGAAGTAGAGAAAAGATTGCTGAGTGTTCCCTCCTGTCCTTTTGCAGAAATGGTTTATTCTTTCACTCCTATGAACACTTTATATTTTCACTGGTAATTATGAAAGGAAAAGAGAGAAAGGAAAACTGATGTAAGTCTCTCAGACCATGTATTATAACTGGGGTCCAGAATGAGCCACGTGCAGCCCATCATTGGAGAGACTATGAGGAAAAAATACTACATTTC
This sequence comes from Antrostomus carolinensis, assembly GCF_000700745.2. Classification (NCBI taxonomy): domain Eukaryota; kingdom Metazoa; phylum Chordata; class Aves; order Caprimulgiformes; family Caprimulgidae; genus Antrostomus; species Antrostomus carolinensis. The sequence goes on along the minus strand of NW_010320924.1, from coordinate 35,196 downwards.
CTGCACTAATCCTATAGTCTGAAAAAAAGTATGTGAAATGGAGACCAAGAGATTATAATTAGAAAGCTCTTGCTGAAGTGGAGACATACGGACAGAAAGAGTTTACTGGGATACATTTCTAGCTCTTGGCTATTGCTATCCCCCTTTCTTGGGAAGCTCAGCCTTTGCTAAGCAAAGAGTTAATGCAGTGCTTTGTGTTACTGTGTTGAACATCCTCTAGCAGCACATTCAGTTTGACAGTAAAAGGAAAATACTTCAGCTAGTGAGCTGTAGAGCACTATTGCCTGCTCTAAAATTGCAGCTATGCTTACTGTGTTCTCTTGACATTAGTGATCAGATCATAGAGACTCTACTTTTGTTTACAAATAATTTATATTTGAGCTAACAGCATCAGTGCTGCTTATGTTTTTTGGGCTGACTGCAGATATAATCATATCTCATTTCCATGCCCGAGCTAATCAACTAGAAATGAACCTTGGTGGGCAGATTCTCTAAGGTGATCAGTGTAATGGACCCCTGTCAGCAACATGGATTTCAGGAGCATTTTTCATGCGTATAACACTCTGTTGATATGGATCAGATTGTACAGTTGAGAGTATATGATTTTTAGGGACTCAGACATTGTCAGTAAGAAAAAACATTTATCTTTTCAAGCAGTAAGAATTCTGCTGGCATGTTCTGAATAAAGCCCATTGAACCACCTTGTTGGCATCTCTTAATTACTTTCCTGATTCTTTTTACAGAGGGACTTTTTACAAGGGCAAATAGTGATAGGACGATGAGTAATGGCTTTAAACTGGAAGAGGGTAGGTTTAGATTAGGTATTAGGAAGAAATTCTTTCCTGTGAGGGTGGTCAGACACTGGAACAGGTTGCCCAGAGAGGCTGTGGATGCCCCCTCCCTGGAAGTGTTTAAGGCCAGGCTGGATGAGGCTTTGAGCAACCTGGTCTATTGGAAGGTGTCCCTGCTGATGGCAGGGGGGTTGGAACTAGATGATCTTTAAGGTCCCTTCTAACCCACATCATTCTATGATTCTATTATGATTTCGACTCCCACCATGAATAGTTTTATTCCTAAACAAAAAATGGATAGTATTATTTTACAGCAGACACCTGTTTTACATTGGGAAGAGAAAGATTAATTACACAATAGACCCTCAGTATTTTAAAACCTGTGACCCAAACTCCTCCCTCTAACAAGCTACTTCTTCCACTATTATCTTCCACTTTTGTATCGATTTGCAATTAGCTGCAAATCCTTTGTGCCATCTAACTGATTCAGACAACCAGGGTTTCACTGCAAAGCAATGATGCCCTAGTAGTCTATAACATGTCAGAGTATTCTTTCTGGAGCTACATTAACAAAAGAAACATGAACTTGCATCTCTAATGTTATGGCACTGCTACTGTTATATTGTGTGTACTCTCATGTTATATTGCATTAATTGACTTAGGAAAGTTAAAAAACTAACAACCTATGAATAGATTTGTGAAATAAATATTTAGAGTTATTCAGAAAGACAAGATGAACTTCCAAAACATAATTATATTGTCATAGTTTGTTCAGCTTAAGCAGCAATTTGGGTTCAGTGGGACTTTAATTTATTCCTGAATTGTTTGTTCATCATTTGATATTAGATTGCCTAGTAATACATTATCTTCTGCCGTTTTCAAAATGTGAGGTTACAGCTCAATATATACTGAATGAAAAGGCTCTATCAAGTGTCTGTTCTCTTGTCACCAGGACCAGGAAAAAAAGGAATAAATCCACAACTAATCATGTCAGGCAGTAAAACAGTAAACCATCTTACCTCTGTTCTTGGGAGCAGTGCCTTTTGCCAACACTGTATCTACATTTTAAATAATGGTAATTCTTTTATTCATTATTTTCCTTCAAGTTCCAGTCACTCTCCACTTCTTCATCACTATTTTGTATTCTTGACTTCTTGTCTTACAGGATTCCTGAAGACAAGGCAGGAATAGAAACACAGCACTTCAATTCACCAATGACTGAAGCAACCTACTAGACACTTATTAATTAGAATAATTAAGGAAACCATTAAGGAAACATTTGTAAGACTCTTGATTTTGTAAATGGTGTACTACGGTTTCATGGACAAATGCAGGCAGATTATTTTGCTTGGGGAGGACCCTGTCCTCTATTTTTTATGTGCACACGTTTCAGCTGTAAACTTGGGCCACCTCTGTCCAGCTTTTCACCCACTTAAACTGTTTTTTATTTATTTTACAAAGAACTAACTAAAAAATTGCAAGTGTCATTTTGCCCTTTGCTCAGCAGTGTTAGTCATCTAGCCACACTCTAGGGTCTACATCCCTCCCAGCAGCACTGTTGATATTTAGCAAGTATTACAGAGCGATAGAGGATGTTCACCCACTCACTTTCAAAATGCTTTTGGGAATAATGTGCTCCACTTGTTTTCTGCTGAATGAAGCTTGAAGGAAATAATGTCAGCTCCTGCTCTTTGTCTTTGTTAACAGTCCCATGTTTTCCCTTAACAATAGCTGTGTACAAAGCTCAATACTGAAAAATGACTCTATGCTGATTTTCCAGACTGACAAGCAGAAAATTGGCCAAATATATATTACTAAGCACATGTTAGACAGTGTTAAGCACTAGCAGTTTAAAAAATTGTAGAGAGAAAGAGGCACATCCATCTTCAACTGATGGACTTTCAAAAGATGATCTATTACTGAGGAATCTTGCTAGCACTCAATGTCATCCTTGAAGAAACTGCTTTACACCAGCACCATCATGAGTAGCTTCCAGCCACGGCAGTCAGAGTGTGGATGGGGAAAGAGCGCACTGAGCCTCTCACTCATGCGTTGCCAACATTATGGGTTTAATGAACTACTTTGTCACGAATCCTGTGAGAATAGCAGTGCTGTGGGGATAGCTGTTTGCAGGGCTTAGGTACAGAGTGTGGGATATATGCAAGAGCCTTGTCGACAATAGGGCTGTCCCACAGCCATAGGCAAAGTCAAGCCTCTTTATCAACCCCTGTCTCCCACTCCACTCCAGTAGCATCGGCACTATGTGTGTTTCCATCACATTTGGAATGAGAGGAAAGGTTGACAATTCCAGGGTGGGAAACAGGATGAAACAGAGAGTAACAGGCTTCAAGCCTTCCATTCTTCCCTTTCCAGAGGCCAGAGATACTGCAAAAATACAGGACTCTTCAGTGGGGAGAGGAGAAGGTGAAGAGGGATTTAAAAAATCGTATAGGTGGTAGATAAACTGAACTGTTATTCACTGAAATCTGCAATACTGGAACTAGGGAAATTCACTGAAATGAGTGATAGCGCATTTTAAAGCACATATAAGAAAGTACATCTTTACACAGTGGATAGTGAACTTCTGTAATTTGTTGCCACAGGGGTATGCGTGGGCAGATGCTATCACCAGCTTCAAAAGGGGCTGGACAAATTAATGGCCAATGGGTTGATAGCCAGATACTAAAGAAAATGGGCAGGGATGTATCCTGTGATACAATGAGTGTGGCTTATGGTGATGCATGAGGGAATGAACTCAGAAGGTGGCAAAGCTCCTGTGCACTCTCTAAACAACCTCTCCTACTGCTGTGCTCAGTGACAGAGTACATGGCCAGGTGGACCACTGGTATGATCCATTTCTTTTGTACATATCTAGAAGGACAGTAGCAACAGAGGAACTCAGAGCCATGTCCCACACTTGCAAAGTACTGGTATGAGTTACAGTTTTTGGAATATGTCTCACACCATATTGTTGAGATTCAACAAGGCTCAGTGCCAGGTCCTGCTCTTGGGTCACAACAACCCCATGCAACACTACAGGCTTAGAGAAGAGTGGCTGGAAAGATGCCTGGTGGGAAAGGACCCAGGGGTGTTGGTCAACATTTGGCTGAATATGAGCCAGCAGTGTGCTCAGGTGGCCAAGAAGGCCAACAGCATCCTGGCCTGTATCAGAAATAGTGTGGCCAGCAGGAGCAGGGAAGTGATTGTGCCCCTGTACTTTGCACTGGTGAGGCCGCACCTTGAGTATTGTGTTCAGTTTTGGACCCCTCACTACAAGAAGGACACTGAGGCACTGGAGCGTGTCCAGAGAAGGGAAATGAAGCTGGTGAAGGTCCTGGAGAACAAGTCTTATGAGGAGTGGCTGAGGGAACTGGGGTTGTTTAGCCTGGAGAAAGGGAGGCTGAGGGGAGACCTTATCGCTCTCTACAACTACCTGAAAGGAGGTTGTATTGTGGTGGGTGTTGGTCATTTCTCCCAAGTGACAAGCAATAGGACAAGAGGAAACAGCCTCAAATTGTGCTGGGAGAGCTTTAGATTGGATATTAAGAAAAATTTATTCACCCAAATTGTTGTCAAGCATTGGAACAGGCTGCCCAGGGAAGTGGTGGAGTCACCGTCCCTGAAGGTATATAAAAGACATGTAGATGTGGTGCTTAGGGACATGGTTTAGTGGTGGACTCAGCAGTGTTACATTTATGGTATGACTCAATGATCTTAAGGGTCTTTTCCAACCTAAATGATTCAATGATTCTATGATATTGTAAGCATTGTCCATTCAAGACCAGGAGTTTGAGTTAACTTCTGATTTCTGCTCCGCAGCAAAGCACAGCTGTGGCAGCAGCTGGATTGCCATTTGGAAATGGTCTGTGGGGACTGGCCCTACTCTTATACTGAGGAGACAAGTCTCTTGTGCTTGATGAGGTTACCTAACAGCCGCACAAACAGCCACATATGATTACGTTTACAAAGGCTGTGAAAGGAAGCTACAGACAAGTTCTTGTCAGTCTAAGCATGGAGAACATCCTTCCTGAATGCTTCCCTTGGCCGCAAGAAAACTGTGAGTTAATGTGATGCTTTAATACTATACAGCTCTGCTTTGTAAAATTGCTTTGGAGCAATTCTGATTTACAGCAAGTAATCACATACCTAATGATTTTTTTTTTTTTAAATTAAGATAATGAGCGTAATCTAGTTATAACAACTTTAAAATAGTGTGACCGGTTTTTACACTGAAGCCAAACAGGATGACCCAGCTAATTATAGTTCTGACAGCCTGATATCAATCCTGGGCAAATTAATGGAATGACTGATACAGGACTTGATTCATCAAGAAATAAAAGAGGGGAACATAATTAATACCAGTTAACAGGGGTTTACGAAAATAGATTGAATCCTACTATGTTGGGGTTTTTTAAAAAAATGAGATTTCATGTTTAATCTATAAAGGCAATTGAATAAATAAAAAATACATGAGCTGGTATGTTACAACACTTTGACTCAGAAATTGGACACATCTGAAGTGTGCTCATATGTACGTGATATGTTATAAAAGAGGGATCAACTGTTTAACTGACAGTGTCCAAATGTAGTCACAAATTTGGAATCACCATGGCACGTGGGTGGCAGACTCGGGGGGGCCCAGACTTACAACGAAATTCTGATGCTAATGATATTTGAAGATCACACAAGCAGGTGTGAAAGCAGTAAGTAACAAAGAGACAAAGGCAGACAGCAGCATGTATTGCTCTTCAAGTGTGTTGAACATGCGCTTCAGGATGGTCTCAGGGAAATTATGCATCTGAGGGACAAAAGGGTCCAGCATCAGTGTTGGACTCTTTCTGCAGGAACAGCACAAGTTCCTAGGACAGGATGAAACACGTTCTGGAAGAACCTGTCTCTCTTAGAATGATAGAATGGTTTGGGTTGGAAGGGACCTTAAATGTCATCTAGTTCCAACCCCCCTGCCATCAGCAGGGACACCTTCCACTAGACCGGGTTGCTCAAAGCCTCATCCAACCTGGCCTTAAACACTTCCAGGGAGGGGGCATCCACAGCCTCTCTGGACAACCTGTGCCAGTGTCTCACCACCCTCACAGGAAAGAATTTCTTCCTAATATCTAATCCAAACCTACCCTCTTCCAGTTTAAAGCCATTTCCCCTTCTTCTATCACTACCTGCCTTTGTAAGAAGTCCCTCTCCAGCCTTCCTGTAGGCCCCTTCAGGTACTGGAAGGCCGCTATAAGGTCTCCCCAGAGCCTTCTCTTCTCCAGGCTGAACAGCCCCAACTCTCTCAGCCTGTCCTCACAGCAGAGGTGCTCCAGCCCTCGGATCATCCTCGTGGCCTCCTCTGGACTCACTCCAGTAGGTCCATGTCCTTCTTACATTGGGGGCTCCAGAACTGGACACAGTTCTCCAGGTGGGGTCTGGTGAAAGCAAAATAGAGGGGGAGAATCACCTCCTTCAACCTGCTGACCACCTGCTCTCTTCACTAAGACAGGGTGAAATCTAGAAACTGGCTTAGACTAAGTCCCTTCCTTTTAGAGAGCTAAAATTGAATAAAATTTATCCTGCCTGATAACTGGAATTTTAGACATACTTAGAGACCACAAATCCTTTTGAGTGTGAATGGTGATCAGACTATGTGGCACTGAAGTTGATTAAGCTTTATTTCTAGTCAAGATAAAATGACGATACTTGTTAAAATGGTTTGAAGTGGTTGTCTGTGTTCCCTGGAGCTGCCTATGATCCTTCAGACCAAAAGAACTTACAATATTGAAATTAATATACTTTGTACCACAAGCACCCACCATATGACATGAAGGGCAAAGATAATGTGTTACAGAAGATAATATGCTGCAAATTATTTTCAAGGGCTTGAGTGAGTTCAGCAGCAGAAACAGGTAAATTAGAACATTTTTAGAAATGCATTAAAGGAGTTTTGAATCGAGAAGCCAAAAGAATGTTTAGACAGAATTCAGCTAAACAAATGTTGGTTATAATCAAAGCTTTGTATCATAGAAAATGAGTTGCTGACACAATGTGAAAATCTGTGTGATCCTGTTTATTGTTCTAATTGGCTATCTCTCAGTTAAATACCAGGAAATGATTGATCTCTCATCACAGATGCTTTGTGAGTTTGGTTTTGGTGCCTCGTAAGCAATTTTAGCAGCTGGGTATAGTTATTACAATTCACTAAATTATTTTTTCTTCTTAAAGGAGATGACAGGTAGAGGTAGGGATAGCAGGTCATGCAGCAGCATTTAGATTTTATTTTAGATAAATATTTCATAAATAGTTGTATCAGTTTGTTGTCCTACACTCAGCTTAAAGGATGTTGGACCATTGAGGAACATGTATCTTAGATGCTTGGAGGCAATGCTATTGAAAGACTGTGAGTCTGAAGAGGTTATAAATATAAATATGAGGAATGTCAATGCTGATATGTGTATTGAATAGGCAAACATTCAGGAGTATGTATCATTTCATAGCTCACAAGAAGGAAGAAGGTGAGGATTTTTCTTCAAAATAAAGTAACATTGCACGCATTTAAAATAAAAACTCCAAGTCTTTTCCATATTTATTGCAGCTGGAGAAGAAACCAGTATGGGAAATTCAATTACGCTGTGCACCTCCATGAAAACAGCTGATTGAAACTTTCTGGCAGCATGGAAGTAAACTTCCTACAACTATTCCTCCATGCTCCCATTCCTTAATGTAATTCACCACATTTAATGTAATTAATTTGGAAAGAAGGAAGAGCAGTTTTCCCAAAGGAATTTCCTGACTGACAGCTGTTTTACATAATCAGCACAGAAACAGCAGTGGTGGAGCATACTCCAGCTATTACCTCCTAATGGACATTTACTTTGCTTTACTGCTAGCAAGGTAGCTAGGGAGATTAAGTTTAAATTCCTTCCCCTGTACAATTAATTCTTTAGCTAAGCATGCCCCAGAGCCTTTTGCTTTGGGGCAATAATGAGCACCCAGTGCCCAGTCAGTCTGCAAGTCATTTAGGTATTTCCCAGAAATACCAGCATCGCAAACTGAGTATCAGTTCAAAAATCTTCCTTCCCAGTGAGAAAACAGTAACCTCTTAGATATTATTAGTTTTGAGTAACTGTGAAATAAAGAGAATGCAAGGACCTCAGTAATAATGTTTGTAAAATGATTTGTGAGGGCTTAATGAGGGAAACTATATTCATTTTAATAATTATTCAAGCCTTTTTGACTGAATTTGTGAGATGAAACAGAAAAGCACTATAAAGAAAAAGCAAATAATAATTTGACATTTTTCTGCAGCAAAGTGTAGTGAAGAAGGGGTAGAGAGTAGTAAATATGTAATAAATCCAATATTGATTCCTCCTAAATAACGCTTACCTAATTTGTGGGAGAAAAAGAATCACATCTTCCCCTCTTGGCTGTATATATACAATATACAGATGACTTGTGGAATGTGTCTCTAATTTTCCATGTTTGTTTTAAATGAAAAGCTGTGTATTTTTCTAATCTAAATTTGGAAAGAACCACCAACTTGGTAGGAGTTCCCCCCCGCACTGTACATGTAGATGTTCATCAGTAGGTGGTGCTCCCAGGGTAGAAATTTACATACTCTAAAATGCAAATTAAAGAGGGTTTACTGAGGAAGAAGAGCTCTTTGGGGTTTTTAATATGGTAACTGAAGAGTATTTAAAGTGCAAAATCTCTAAAAGATATTAAATATTATACTAACTGATTTTTAAATCCTGTGCAACTACATGACTACTCAAACAAACATGGAACATACATATTTTTCAGTCTGTTCTTTTTGTTCCAAATATTCACACCACAAAGTGTTCACTCAACTTATACCCTAACTACGGAATTTCTGTTCATCTGTTTTATTGCCCAAATGTCATTCACATTTGCTGAGAATGTAAGTATCAAATCCAAATTACCTATATGGTTTTCTCAGTTGTTAAATGTTTAATCTGCTTTATTAGCATTTGTGCACTTTAAATATTCCTTTTGAATTACATCCTAGATTTATAGCACACACCATGGGGTTCTTAAAAATCCTAGAATCTTTTCAAAGTTAGAAATGGCAATAGAAGCTAACATTTCCTATTGGGTTTCTTTGCTGCAGGCATTCTTCATTCAATATATATTTGCTTTTCAGTTTTGTTGCTTGAATTTTGTGATAGAAATATAGTCTCACACATTTTTTTATATGACCAGAGAGCATCACATGGGGACATAACTTAGTACACTCAAATTCCAGCTTGAATGGCATTGGCAGAGCATCCTACACATTTTTAATGAAATATAGAACTAAAGTTAAAATTGCAGTTGAAAACAAACCACAAAGATCAAGTGTCCCAAATAGCTTTCAAAGAGGAAGGTGGTGTTTTGTTTTGGGTTTTGGGGGTTTTTTTAGTGAATATTGGACTTTCTTTGCCTGTTTATCTTTCTGCAGGAGTTCAACAACATTTGCATAATATACTATTTGTTTATACACAATCTGACAAATCTGGTAATTTGCAAACAGTGTATTTTGTTAATTATAGTAGGTGCTTTGGCTATTTATGTATTTGAGCAGCTTGAGCTAAATGGAGAGAATAAAACCAATGAGGCAGGAAAGTCCAATTAGAAGTCCATTAATCAAATGCCCCCCAAATGCCTTTCCTCTCTAATATGTATTGTTGCACTTTACATAGAGTGCCTCTTTGATGTCAATTGTCCTTCTGTATCTAATGCAGTATCTTGTTCAGTCAGTGTGCAGTAATAAATGTAATTGTCAAGTGCCTGCTTTTGGCTACTTCATTTTATATTTTTTTAAACTTTATAGTTAATTTAAATTTTAAATCATTCTTCTTTTTAAGATTAATTATGACCCAGAAACAAAGACGAATGAGAAAGTGACAATCATGTTAAGAAATGACTGTTTAAAACACAGGCTGCTTTTGATCTACCATAGTTGCAGTGGACTACCTTCTGATCTGCACTGGAATAAGTAGAAGAGACTGTTGGTTTTCACATAAAGTTCAGAATAGAAAAGTGCTTCAACACAGCACTTAAAATTTGTTCCCTTGATAGCTGATAAACAATATTAGCTTGACTCAGCTTCTAGTGTAACACCATAAATCAAGAATATGTCTCTGGGACTCTGCATGAAAAGTTTATTTTGCTGTACTGATGCATCTATCAATACAAAAATGAGGACCTGCAGTTGTTCTGAAACACAAATGAGGTAGTCAACTAATCTGAGAGCTGGACACAGAATTCCACTTCTTTGCTTCATCACAGCATCTTTATGTGACGCCAGGCAAGAGTTTTAGGACCAGATCTCAAAAAGCAAAAAAAAAAAAAAAGGGAAATGAAAACAAGATTCATACGGAATTTAGGGTCTGAATCTGTTGTGTCTAATCCCAGGAATGTCTCAATCCTGTTACGCTTTTCAGTTCCTTATATGCCTAAAATACACTCCTGTTTATTTTGAAAATGGCCCTACTTGGAACAAGGCTGAGCTTTGGTGTCCACCCAACTACCAGATCACCCAGGGAAGAGGCAGCGTTTGTCCCGGAGGGGGGTTTGCCTGACAGGAATCATCAGCACACGCTATGGGCATTGCTGGTGCGACTGGGCTCCCAGCAGAACCCTGCTGTGCTCACTATCGAAACATGCACCCCATGGGAGGGTGCTCAGGTGCTGCTGTAGAGAAAGATTTCCAGAAAATGGTACATGAAGTCCAAGTATTTTTTTTTCTGTACAAGGCTGGAAGTTCCTGAGAGGAGTGACTGGAGTTGAAATTCTCTCAAGCTGGAGAGAGATCTGGAACCAGTGCTTGGTTTAGGTTTCTCACTGTTAGATCATTGCAAAAGGTGAGTCCCACAGCCTTCTCTTCTCTGGGTGAGAAAGGGGGAGAGGGAAAGATGTTCGTTGAGTGACAAGAGTGCCTGCAGAGGGTGAATTGTGGATACCTGCATCTCTGCATGAGACATGAGAACCAAATAAAGGGTGGCATTGCAGCCACATGTGCTGTACTCATCATCTCCTGCATGTTAGTGCTACCTGGTGCTGCTCTGAATGTGAAAACTTTAGGTAAGTGCCTAAAAGCAAGTTCTACCATGTTCATCTTTTGGATCCCTTTCTGAGCTACCTCACCATGGACACATTTGCTTCGAGTTCCAGGTGAGCCAACTGGAGAGGTTTCACTCCCCAGCTAGCTTCTTCCACCCTTGTTCCCCTTTGCATGCCCCCTCAATACAGACACACCTCCCTTTCTCTCACTTTCCCTTCCTCTTCATACCAGAGGTTTCCATCCTCCTCAGCCTCCCAGCTGAGCTACTTATAAGCCATTCCTGACAACAGGAGTCAAGTTGGAAAAGTCCTAAATTAATTCTGCTCAAGCCATCCTAAATAATTGCACTTAAGATAAACCAAGGAAGGTTCATATGATTAGGTTGGATAGAAGATTTAAGGCATGAGGGCCCTGTAGGCAGCCCTGCCAGTGACAAAAGATTCCTTGTGGACAGAGGAAGGCACAACCAAATACTTTTTGGTAGGAGACTTAAAGGTATTGCTTCCCATGGACATGAAACCTGGGCTCTTTAGTGTTCTTCTAGCAATGGCTGTTTTGGTGTACAGAAAAAAAAAAAAAAATAAAAGCAGTCTGTTCATTATTCCTGGGGTGCATTAGAAGGGTTGTGGTTAGTAGGTCGAGAGAGGTTCTCCTCCCCCTCTACTCTGCCCTGGTGAGGCCACATCTGGAATATTGTGTCCAGTTCTGGGCCCCACAGTTCAAGAAGGACAGGGAGTTCCTTGAGAGAGTCCAGCACAGAGCCACCAAGATGATTAAGGGAGTGGAACATCTCCCTTATGAGGAGAGGCTGAGGGAGCTGGGTCTCTTTAGCTTGGAGAAGAAGAGACTGAGGGGAGACCTAATTAATGTTTACAAATATGTTTAGGGCGAAGGTCATGAGGATGGAGCCAGGCTCTTCTCAGTGATGCCCAATGGTAGGACAAGGGGCAATGGTTGTAAGCTGGAACACAGGAGGTTCCTCTTAAACTTCAGAAGAAACTACTTTACAGTGAGGGTGACAGAGCACTGGAACAGGCTGCCCAGGGTGGTTGTGGATTCTCCTTCTCTGGAGACATTCAAGACCCACCTGGACACCTTCCTGTGTAATTTTGTTTAGGTTCCTGCTTTGGCAGGGGGATTGGACTAGATGATCTTTTGAGGTCCCTTCCAATCCCTGACATTCTGTGATTCTGTGATTATTTCTATTCAAATGACTTACACAACTGTTTCCAATAGCTGAGTATTCAATAACATGCACTAATATTAGCTATTGAATTTCCCTTCGGCGAGAGGAGACTCAGGAGGAGACTTCTGAGTTGAGTTAAGTTGAAGGGGCTTCATCACAAAATTTTATACAACTAGCAATGCAATCACCTTTGGTGGTTACATTGTCATAGAATATTTATAAGTGAAGAAATATCATCCCGTGTTAAGCTAAGCCTTCCGTGTGAGAAAGAGGGTTTACTGGAGTACATGTTCAATATACATAATAGATACCATTTCAGAGGATTAAAGATGTGGACTCCTGGCAGTAAATTAAGCCTTCTGACTTGCTTTTCCTAGTTATCTTTAGCAGCTATCTTAGTAGTTCAGAGACCATGATGTCCATGTTTTCTGGTTATGCAGCATGGAAGCTGGACAAGTTTAAGGAGAATAGCCCTGAATAATAAACCTTGAATGGCACCTTCAACTCAAAAAGCCCTTAAAACCATGATTAAAAAAAAAAATCTATGAAGAAATAACAATGTAAGATCATTACCAATGCATTTTCTTCCACTATATGAAATTCTAAACAAAAAAGACAGGTATATTGTGTCCTTAATGAGTAATAAATAAAATATGCTCAGGTATATGATTGCCCTTTTCATTAGTAATGCTTCTCTACAATCAGGCATGCATTAAAACCCAAAAAAGAATGGTTGATAGTACTTTATGCCTTGGGCTGATTTGTTTAAATTTGAAATATTGTGCTGAACTAAAATTAAAACATATGCTCTGCGCATATGTTATGCAGGCACGGAACGTTTTATACATGAAGTATTGCAGATAGATATTCTTCTCATAAGTAAATGAAGATGTTTTAAAAATGTATATCTGATTTCTTTCTAGGGATATGCAGGCTAAGCAAATGCGCCTTGCTTCAGTGCTGCTTTAAAAGCAGACTCATAGAGAACCTTGAATCAAATATTTGATACAAACCTCTGACACTCAATGAAATATGTCATAGTAGCTTTTAAGTTTATTCTCTTATTGCCATGTCTTGAAAAAATACCAAGAACACTGGCAAACATTAAATATATACATTAGCACATTCTGCGTCCTAGCAAGAAAATAGAGCTCGTTATGTGTTTATAAAGCACTACATCCATTTCTCTAGCATTCCAGGAAGGCAGTTTGATTTGTTGTTTTGCAAAGGGAAGACTGAGGGACCGAGAAGTTAGGAGGACTTGCCCAAAGTCATGGAGTGGGTAAAATAATAGGAGCAGAAAGCAACCAGAAAAAACCTGACTGCTTCTCTCCCACAACAAATGAATAATTCTCTCCAGTGCTATTACTAAATTATAAAAGAGAGTCTTATATTCTCAATTTTCTGACCTCCAATAAGATTCCCTCATTGTCCAGTAAAGTTGTGCTGCTTAACTAGCTCAATGGTAATCAGAGGCAGGAACCCGTTCCTCAGCCTAGAAAATCCACCTGTGTTCAAATTGAAATAAGAAAGA
>NW_010320924.1:14848-21588 GCF_000700745.2 Antrostomus carolinensis | reverse complement strand
GCAGGAAAATAAACACTGTAGGAGGCAATTACTGAGTAATACATGTGTCATATATGGGTGTAGGCTTCAGCTGTAGGGTTGATTTTCCTTGTCCAGGCATAAAAAACAATACCTAAACCCACCACGAATTAAAGAACTCAAAAGAAAATTATAATTTCACAGAATAATGCACTTTCCAGAGGATTTGCTGAACTTTGCACTGTAGATCAATGTTCTCAGTGTGCCTGGAAACTTTTTTCTCTGAATAGGCTCCTTGGCCACCATGCTACTTTATTGAACTCTGCTATCCTGCTAAATAATGTATTCTCCCACAATACATCCACTGTTTTATTTGGCCTGTGGACTTGTGGGACTCATTCCTTTTTCAAAATCGTAAGTTATGGGGTCATGTAGTGATTATGGAGCATAGCCAAGGGTCTAAATACAGAGCAACTAAAAATACAGTTTCTGAGAACGTATCAATAAGATCTAATCCCATTGCTTGATTCTTGATTGTCAGGTGACTGCGGTCTATATTTAAATACAAAAAATAAAAGTTTCAAAGTAGATTAAGTATGGTTTTCACAGTCAGCCAGTCTTTAAACCTTGGCCTGTGCAGGGCTGTATGTCCAAGCTGGAATCCTGTCTGTTTCTGTCACTGGCTGTGTCCACCTTGTACCTGGCACAACTTCCCTGGCAGCATTTTGAGCTCCAGGCTATGACCCAATACTAGGCAACTGTTCCTCTAGGCAGACTTAATTCAGCTAAAGCCCTGGATGTCTACTGCTGTGTCTGTTCCTGAGGCAAGCAGTATCAGGGCTTTTTAAAGGATGTCCCACTCTCTCTTCTCTCCTCATCTCAGGCCATATTTTCTCCCCCTTTTCTGGATCATGGCAATTGGGACAGCTGGAGAAAGCTCTGCCTGATCATGTGGCAGACAACTGCACACTGGAGAACATTAAATGTAAATGCAACTGAGATTTCTTCTGGAAGTAACAAGCACACTGGGTGTTTCTTCAAATAATTAATGTATTTTAGCTTTGAGCTCATCCTAAGAACTTCTGTGCAGCAGTGTAAGGGCAATCACTGACAACCAGAGGTCCATATGTTCTATCCACATAGAAATGGGGATTTAATTTTTTTAAATCTTAATCCGTTTTTTAAAGCCAAATATCTACTTTGTAAACTGATGGGAAGTATGTTATTTTTGGCCTAGGTTTGCATTAACTGCAAAGTTGGGCAGAAAATTGTTCTATTCTTTTTGTTGTTGTTGTTTTACTATTCAAATTCACAGATGCACTTTCTATCATTTGGTACTTTTTCTGTTAATAACACACAAATCCCATGGAAACATGCCAAAGATTTTCTTAGCAACCAAGCCTCTTGCCTGATATACATGATTAACTACAACAGTCTGTTAAAAGCTTAAAATAAACCTGTCTTTTTTTATTTAGAATTTCATATAGTGAAAGAAGATTCATTGGTAATTAATTTAGCACAGTTTCAGAAGAATTTATTTATTTTTATGGAGGCTGAGCACTCAAGGGATGTCATGGTAAAAGCAAGTGTCACTGTAAAGGCAAATCTGCTGGGATCAGTTCAATGACTGTGAGTTCAGGTAAAATAAAAGCACTCTCACCAGTTGATGGTATTGGCTCCCCTATGATTAAAATGTAAATCGATTCATGCCTTGTTAGTGTATAATAGTGCTGCAGTAAGCATCCTTCTCCACCAAGTAGTACATTCCACTGTGAAAGATGAGATTTTGACAAGGTGTTTCTAGTTCCAACAGAGTAAACATTTTGGAGAAGAGTATGCAGACTCTGGGCACTGCTTTCTGTCTCTGGAAGGTGAAGATTCATCACGTTTTCAGAAAACAGAAGTTGTAGTTTTTACGTCTTTGCATTTGGATAGAGTAAAATAGAACAAAATGTCACAAGTTCTATCCTATTTCTAGAGTATCTTTTTTTAATCTTTGCTTAGAATAATCTCCATTGACTTCACGGTCTTTGAGTTAGACCCAGGGCGCAGGCTGATGCTATAGGAAAAAGAATTATTTTTAGAAGCAGTGTACATAACTGTTATGAAAAGAAATAAAACAACAGTATCTGAGGTAAAGACTGACACTCACTTGAACTCAGCTTCTTAGAGGCTCATGTGGCATGCTTTTGTCACAAGCTAACCACCCATTTATGTTGCAGTCATCAAAAAACTTAGAGACCTTCAGGTCTCTCTGTAGATACGAAATGGAGCTAGTATTTAAACATCCTGTTTCTCAAAAAATCCTGAAAGAAGGTTTCTATGAGCAGAAATTTTTCTGGCACTGAGGAAAAAAAAAAAGTAAGTAAGAAAATAAGAAATAAAGAAACAATAAAATACAGTATTAAGCCTTATAAGCTGAAGACCTCAGGTAGTCCTTTATTCAGGTCTTTTAAATAGTTTATGGACAATGGCAGCTTTAGTGATCTCATAGGAAGAATGACTTCTCCAGCAAACCTGTTTGTTGAAATTCAATGATATGCCTCCAAGTACAATTCTCCTGATTTGTGCCTGCTGTCGGCAGGTACAATGCGTCACAACAACTCTTCTCTTCGCAAGTGACCCACAAGATGTAACACAAACAGCCGCAGTATAGTCATGTGGAGTGATCTAAAGGGTTGTGCTAAAGCTTACAGCACATTCAACATTTCTTAAAGCTCTGCAAAGCTCTTCAAACTAGTAAAGAAAAAATTAAAAAAAGATTAATTATTGTTTTAGCAGGTTTTATAGCAAAAAGTTATCTAAAAAGAAAACACTTCATGTAACTTTGAAGACAGGGTATGTTCAGTTACCTGGAGCTGAGTGGCTTGAGCTGTGCCCCACTGCGTTTGTCAGGGGGCGGTGAAATCGCACTGGTGCCAAATGTTAGCATGGAGAATCATATTTGCCTGTATTACGGCATGGTAATAAAATGCAATGACCAGTAGCAACCATCTCTGTTCTTCACTTCTGCTGCCAGGGGATGGGAAATGATCTTCCACAGCCATTTTGACAAACACACTGGCATGCCTCAGTGTGCTGTGCTTTTGCCTGGTGCCATTTCAAACCTTCAGACCTCTGTTGCAAAGGTAGACAATGACCTTGAAATAACAGTCTCTTTTGTTAAGATTTGGTCTATGCATACATTTCTGAAGTAGTATTGTAGAAAATGGTCTTGTAGGTAAGGAATATATTTTCAGCTCCTAGTCTCCCAAAATACAGATGTCCATCATTTCTTACAGCTCTGATACATCTATAGGGAAAATATTTCTGTGGGAATTGAGAGACAAGTCTAACTTTTTACTCCATGTGGTATTTGCTGGCTGTCTGAAAGAAGACTAGTTTTCTGCAATAAAACCAGTGTTTGAGGTACAAGAAGATAATTCATACTGAGCCACAAGACCCCTGGAGCCAACCAGCAATAAAACCAGTGTTTGAGGTACAAGAAGAAGATAATTCAAACTGAGCCACAAGACCCCTGGAGCCAACCGCTTCTAAGGCTGGGGAAGAAGTCTCTTCTTTTATGCACAATGCAATAGTTCAGTTCTCATTAATTTCAATTAGAATTGATGAAGTTCTTTGGTTTATTGCACTGTCATTTGCACTACATTTTCAAATTGCAGCAAGACATTAAATATTCTCACAGGCAGTAACTGCTCACAGGGGGTTTTATGCAGTGCAAGACACGTAATGAAATCCAACTCATTATTATTATTAATTATTTGTATTACTTTATTGCTTAGGAGTTGTAGCCATGGATCAAGACCTCATTGCATGATGCACAAAGTCAGGACAAAAAGGCCATTACTCCTTTAGTTGTTACAGATCTGAGGTTGTTAGTGGCATTTCTTGGCTTAAGAGCCTGAATTTGAATTTTCACCTTTCCAAGACCCAGGCAATGCTACCTGACGAGTCAATTGGGTTGTCTGATAAGTGTCCAAACTGCCCTTGCAACATCTGTTAGGAATCAATCAGTGCTGTCCAAGCAGCCATCCTCACTCTGCTGACCCCAGAGGAAATCCTCAGGCTGAGGAACTCCCATTACTCACAGCAGCATCAGTCCCCTGGTGCTCCTCTGCCCAGCTTCTACAGCCTCCCTGGTCCTAGAGAGCAATGAGCATCTCCCAGCCCTGCCTGGTCCATCCCATTGCCAGTTCCTCACACAGAACTGGCCCCAAGATTTTTTGTAAGTAAGTGGTAAGAAAACACTGAGATATTTCATTGTATGGAGCAGCCTTAGGAAAAAAGGGCAGTTGCTTTTGGCACCTGCTTGTGACTTGTGGAGGATTCAAAGTCTTGATCTGACTTGTGGCTTGAGTCCTTTTTCCAAACAACCCACATGTCCTTTTCAATTCAGGCTCCACCAGAGACAAGAGAGACCAAACTACCAGAAAAGGCTCTGGGGATGGGATGGCTCAGGCAGGAGCAAAAGGACTTTTCAAGAAACCCTTCTCAGAACAGCTTCCTGCTCAAGTTTTCAAATCCAGTGTTGAAGTGACCTCCAAAATTATCCAGCATGCTGTTTACCTAGCGCAGGCTCTAACACATTATAGGTTTGCTCATGCTTAATTGAGGTAGGAGAAGCCCTGGGTAACTTGGCTCTGACAGGCACCGCGACATTTTCTTAAATTCCCCTGGCTTCTCCATAGAGGGTCTGAGAGCCCTTCCATTCACATCAGATGGCTTTCCTGGGACAAAAGGATGCTACTGTCCCTCTGTGGTCTGAAGCAGAAGGTAGGAGGCAAGATTAATGCAAAAGCCACGCTCCAAGTAGCATTGCTAGGGCACGGCTAATTTGAGGCCATAGAAAAGGATGCTGCAGGAGTCGGTACAAACCTGGGCAGGAGTTCTGGGTAAGTGGTGGACAGCAAAACTCCATCTACTGGAAGGGCTAAGCCACAAATAAATATATCTGATACATACGATGAAGGCTGGAACTCCAGTGTGAACTTGAGTTAAAGGGACTGTGACCTGTGGGTTAGTCCACATCAGAGCAAGACAGCCTGAAGCGTCTGTGGCCATGGATAAGCCCATGCCAGAGCAGGTACATCTCAAAGTGTCTGTGGCCATGGTCATGTCTGTGCTGCAGCAGGTGTACCTCTGAGGGGATTGTGGCCCAAGGATAGGTCCATGCTGCAGCAGGTACACCTTGAAGCACCAGTGGCTGTGCATGAGGTCATGCTGGAGCACCTTAAAATGCATGGCTATGCACAAACCCACAACAAAGCAAATACACCCCTGGAGGGACTGCAGCCATAGGTAAGGCCATGTTGGAGAAGGGTCCCTCCTAAGGGACTGTGGCTGTGGGTAAGGAAGCTTCTGCTGGAGCAGAAGAAGCAAGTGCAGCAGTGACCTGACCTGAGCTGGCTTTGGTGCCCAGTAACTCCACGCAACACACCACCTTCTCCTGTCCTGAGTGATGACCTTAACAGGTGGAGTCCAAGGTCATGGACTAAATGAACTCAATGGACATTTTGTGGACATTTGTGGACATTTTATAGGGGTGGTCCATTGACTAGGGGAATGATATTTGTCTATTATATCAAAGGACGGGAAGGGAGGTGGTAGTTAATAAGGATGTACTGGATAGTGTGGGACCTGAGAATGATGTAAGTGGTATGGAATAAAGGGTGGATATTGTCCTGGTTTTGGGTGTGATAGAGTTAATTTTCTTCACAGTGGCTGGTATAATTCTGTGTTTTGGATTTAGGATGAGAAGAATGTTGATAATGCACCAGTGTTTTAGTTACTGCTGAGCAGTGCTCACACAGAGTCAAGACCTTTTCTGCTTGTCTCACCACCCCATCAGTGAGCAGGCTGGGGGTGCACAAGAAGCTGGGAGAGGTCAAAACTGGGACAGCTGACCCCATCTGACCAAAGGGATATTCCATACCATATGATGTCATACTCAGCATATAAAGCTGAGGGAAGAAGAAGGAAATGGGGGACATTTGGAGTGATGACGTTTGTCTTCCCAAGTAACCCTTACACATGTGACGGAGCCACGCTTTCCTGGAGATGGCTGAACACCTGCCTGCCAATGGGAAGTAGTGAATTGTTTTGCTTTGCTTGTGCAGTAGCTTTTCCTTTACCTATTAAACTGTCTTTATGTCAACCCAGGAGTTTCCCCACTTTTACCCTTCTGATTCACTCCTCCATCCCACCAGGGGGGAAGGTGAACATGCGGCTGTGTGGTGCTTAGTTGCTGGCTGGGGTTAAACCATGACACCAGGACCATAGTACTTTGCTGTAAGCCACCTGCAACCCCAAAGAGAATACCTTCCTGAAGTAACTTTAACAACCACTGTGTGTGCAATAAAAGATGTTCATACTTCTGTTAGAATCACTGACTGAGAGTTACACTGAACCCTGGGTGACCTGGAGCACATACAATCTTCCGAGCCCCAATATTAAAGAAGAACCTGAATGAAGAACCTCAGAAAAGATGCAGAAACATAAATGTTCCTTGTTTATAGGATTGGAAATTAAGCAGATTTCTGAGCTGTCACCTCTCAGACGTATTTCTCAAAGTGGAAACTCCAGATTTGCTGGGGTATAGATGTAGGAAGATGATTAATTTATTCAACCCTCAAAAACAGGAAAACTAAGCTGTGCTAATGGTTAATAGAGAACCGTAGCCAAGTAGTAACACTGAGAGGACTTGCACTGGGGTAGGTGGATATGTAATAGCAGCATATTTGGGCTGATAACTTCCTAGACATTTTTATCCAAAGCTTGTCATC
>NW_010320924.1:13408-14835 GCF_000700745.2 Antrostomus carolinensis | reverse complement strand
GGGGGGGGGGGGGGAGAAAAAGAAATGTATCCTAACCTGCAGCACCAAGGCCATTTTGAACTCGGTAAACTCAAAGGCAGTTTCAACAGAGGATGAAGAAACACACTGATATTGAGGAATTACATGGAAATGGAAATCATTGCTTAATTAATAGAGAATCACAACAGCTAAGTTAGGACATTGCCACAAAGGAAATCTGAGATCACTAGTAGACCCTGTCAATCCAAGCAAAGAGTTTGCATTCCCTCCTCGCCCATTAAAAAGGAAGGCTTGGGTAAGCACTGATGTCAGGAGGAGTGGTTTTGTTCATCTCATAGCAGAAAAAAAAAGCCAGCAGTTCTAAGGACGATGATACATAAAGTGGGATTTTGGAAGTATAGACTTATCTCCAAAACTCCATCTTAAGTAGTAAAGCAGAGAGAGAAAACAGAGAAATACTTCAAATGAGCCGTTCTAGTCTCTGCAAAGCCATGGAGCTGGAAGTGCCATGGGGGTGAGCAGTTCAATGCCATCTTTCAAAGGGAGCCTTCCTTACCCCCTTGGCCTGTGTGCCGCGGCAGGCTCACCTCCTTTATCTTCCACTGGCTGTACCTGCTCTTTCCTTGGAGAGGTTAAGTGCTGCCTGCCCAGCAGGACACCAGCTCAGACCTCCCTGCTTCTTGGCCAGCTGCAGTGGTGTGAGGGTCAGGAAGGGACATGGCTCAGCAATTCCCCCAAAGGGAGAGCTGCAGTCCAGGCAGGTGGATAAATGTAAGCCCAGATCATCAACCTCATGTGCCATGAAAACAGCCAGGTAGCTGAAATGGAAACAAGACTCAGTGCTGCTCTGAGCATGAACTGTGCTCCAAGTGTGTTGATTAAGAACATGGGGCTATGTTTAGGTCATGAATTTTCTATGGATTTTTTTTGTTGGAGGGTATCAGCTATCAAACCTTTGGTGGATTTTGTTTTTTGTTGTTTTGTTTTTTTTTTTCCTTCCAGAAATATTCTAGTTGTAATAACAATTTTGTCACTGAGTTCTTATCAAAACATCAGTACTGCCTCTTCTGGCAATATTCGACAGCTTTTGAGGTGCAGGAGTTGCTCACTCTGATCCTTCTTGTGCCACTCTCTACCAAATTCTCCTCAGCTGTCCAGGCTGTTCCATGTTGTATAAATGACTTATCTACCAACCAGAGAAAGAAACCTATTCTTTTCTTGACTTGGGAAGTAATGGACTCAGGTCAAAGTCCCAGCCCAATGCCCCTTGGGGCTGTTTATTTAATGCAAAGGTTACAAAGGAATAGTAGAGATGATGCAGGAGGGAAGAGAGATGTGCACCCTTGTAAAGCTGGGCAGCCAGGCAGGCAGCATACGGCATTTCAAAGCCCCACATGTAGGTGTGGTGGGTTTAGCCTGGCTGGCAGCCAAGCACTGAACAGCCACTC
>NW_010320924.1:0-13371 GCF_000700745.2 Antrostomus carolinensis | reverse complement strand
TGCCCCCCAAGCACTAAACAGCCACTCACTCACCTTCCCCCAATTGAATGAGGAAGAAAATCAAAAGGATCAAAGTGACAAAACCTGTGGTCTGAGAAAAAAAAAAATTAATAATTAAAATAAAATAATAATTAAAATAATAATGGTATTAAATAAAACATGCAAATGAGTGATGCACAGCACAGTTGCTCACCACCCATTGACTGATGCCCAGTCTGCCCCCAGCCAGCAATCCTGGAGCAGAGACAGTCCCAAAACTGAAACCACAATCCCAGAAAAGCGAGCCCGAGCAATCCACAAGAGAATCTCTGAACTTTCAGTCAACCCTCATATATACTGAACATGACATTATATGCTATGGAATATCTCATTGGTGTATCCAAATGTCTACTTGGGTTACTAACTTCTATATTCTCTCCTCCTCTAGGCCTTGCACTTACAGACTAGCACAACACAGGGAAGCTGGAAAGTCCTTTGACTTCTAGTGACAATTGACAACACTGGTTTGTTATCAGCATTTCTCTCATAACAAATCCCAGGCTGAAACCAAAACACTGCTATACTAGCTACTAAGAAGAAAACTAATGCTGTCCTAGCAAAACTGGACAGTAGGTGATTGTATCAAGCACTTGATCAGCACAGTTCAGCTGACTTGGCATGAGGTGCCTTCTTCAGAGTGAGGTGAATTGGCTCCATTGATACTCATCAACTGAAGAAGCTCAGACATCTGATGTGCTTTTAAAAAATACAGCCAGATACCTTTGGTTTCTTAAGATTTGGTTTCTTAATCTGTACCTGTGTCCTACTCCTTCTCCACAGAGCTGCCACGTGGGCATTGCAGAGGACTGACCAAATTCCCATCCTGGATGGGCACTGCAGAGTTTGATGCATGTCCCATATGCTGAACCCACCTCCAGCTCTCCCGTCCTGTGTGTGAACATAAAATACCTGGAAAAGTCTTGGGTTTGTCCCAGAACATGATAGAGCTTATGAAAACTGAAATAATTTAGCAGCTGTTTCCTAGCCATCTCTAGTTCCAGTCTTACCAGGTGTCCGAGACATTTATAGGTGAAAGGAAAACCTCACTATGGGTTGATGAGAAAAGTAATGAGATCCCAACCATTTTCTCAGATAAACAAACAGGGTCTTGCCAGGATTAACAAAGTAAGTCTCAAGAGAGCAAACTGACCTTCCTGCTCTGTAAACAGCAACAAAGGATGTGAAGAACAAAGACAAGAGCAGCAGTCACCTAAAATTAATGAAGAAAGAAGAGTGTGTCAAGGTGGAGAAGCATCAGTGTGAAAGCACAGCAGCAGTGACCGTACCTATAAGATGAAGAGAAGCAAAGGGAATGAATTCTCTCATCACTAAAGGATGCTCCCTGGAAATAGACGGACTCAGTGTACAAATACATATTGCTCTGTCTGTTCTGGAGACTTCTCTCACATTTTTGTGTCTGATTACAGAAAAACACTTTGGTAGTCTCATCCTGTCACAAACTGAAAAGAAGGCAATACGCTGGTTTACGCCAACAGCAACCACCTTTTGACATACAGGTTTTGGCATTTGAAAGTGCATTTAATAAGAGAAGTAGGAAGAAAAAAAACCATAGCTACACACAAGAATGTAAAAGGCATTAAAAAGATTACAAAATTAGCCATTCTTCTGTCAACCTGTGTGGTGGTTGTATTAAATATAACAAAAGATCAGATACAGGACTTCATTATTAAGCAAATGGAAGTAGAGATGTACAATCAATATCAGTAAGAAAACTAGTTTTTTTCCAAAGCAACTCAATACCTTTTTGGTCATGTCACAGATTTGGTTGATAAATGCAAACATGCCAATCCTGTATATGAAATATATATGTATATATAGGAAATTTCAGTTATGATAGATTATATTTCTGTTGAGTGATCACTAAACCAGTAGCTGATAAAACCAGTTAACTGACTGATCTCAAACATAAGCATACCTAGGGAATCCTCACTAAGGAAGCGCATTTTTAGTGTGTTGCTATTATTTATCAGTGAATTGTAAGGAAATATAATACTGCTGATAATGTTTGCAGATAAAACAAAAATGGGAGGATTGTTAAATAACAAAAAGGACAGGTCTTCCCTCCACCAGATGCAATAAACAGAGCACAACAAGCAAATAGAATTCATTTACAGTGAAGCCAAACAGTTACATACTCGAAAAACATAATTTGTGTTTATGGGAGCAGAGATTACATCGTATGGAAAAGAAGCTGAGGAGCCACAGTAGATGGTGAGATAATCATGAAGCTTCAGTACCAGGTGATGACTTAAAGGGTCAACATGATCTTTACATGCATATGGGATGGCACACAGAGTAAGAGCAGGGGCTTCTATGAGTTCTGTATTTGACGCTGGTTACTTGAAAAATAACATTTCTGGCCTCAACAGAAATGATGGGAAATTGTCCCTCACCATATCAGTCCTTTATCCTCATATTAGCTAGGTGTGAAAGGCAGTTAGCCTGTGAAGCTGAAAAATATCAGGGACTGTGGATGTATGTTGGATGTATAATTTTATCCATAGGTGCCATCAGTTATCAGCAAAACACTGGATGACAAATTTCATTACGACACATTTGAGTAACTGTCATAAAATTGACATATAGCTCCTAATCAAGGTATCAGCTTTTTGGACCTGCAGCCACATTTTCATTAGTGTTTTGAGCAAACTACTATTATCAATAATAAACAATAATTATTAAGAGACGAAGCACAGATCATATGCCTGGGTCCTAGCTCCCTTAGCTTTGAAGCTGCTCACATTCACATATTCATTTCAACTCAAAATAATAACTAATAATGATTCTAGCAGACACCTGCACCAATTTACCTCTGCCTGACAAGCTCCTAAGGAGAGGGCTCCACACAGACTTGGAGGGTATAAGGACAGTAAAGGGGCTGCAGAGCCTACGTTTCCAGAGGAGATAAATCACATCAGTGGCTCCACGCGAAGTATGGGCATGCAAAAATCCCCAGCGAGCCCTGGTACCGAGTCCAGCCAAACAAACACAAGCTGAAAACAAGTACCACAGTGACAGCAGTGACCGAGAGCAGTGGCCAGGACTGATCACTGTCCAAACCCTTCAGGAAAGGTGACAAGAACCAGGATGACCTTTGTGTCCATGGTGTGAACTTTCCTTATGGTACCTCATGCCAAACATTTTCCATTTGAGGGCCTTTCCAATAACTCGCATGGAGCAATCCTCCTTGGATGTGTTTAGTCCTGTTATAACTACATTTATACCTCCTACACCCAACATCCTTTAGCAACAATTCTAGAACTTTATTAAGCATTGCACAAAACCAGTAGCTCCTTTCATTTGATTTAAATACATTTCAGCAATGTCATTGCCACGGTTCTGATTGATAATACTGTCACCACCCATCGTGTCATTCACTGTTTTACAGCTTCTGTGGTACCCACACTCCATCCCAGCCATTTTTATTTTTCCCCATGCTGAAGAGTCTCATCAACTGACTGCTGTCTCTTCACTGAGGACTTCTTATCAACAAAGAAGTTGTGGGACAACATTCAGAGTTGTTGTTGAATCAACATTGAAAGATTAATAGATGCAACTCTCTTGCTGTATTAACTACAGTCTGCCCTTAAATAATGAAAATGTAGTTGAATTCTTACCTTCTGTGGAGGAAGATGACTGTATTTTGGAAAGGTAAGTCTAGTTTAAATTCAAGCAGAACACAACTCTCACAACTGTGGTAAGGATGCAGCCCTGGACTTGACCTCTCTTCAGCACTAGAATTGCCTAAGCTGCTTTGCAGTAGAAAGGTGAATTTGGAGACTACGATGTGTCCGGGGTCCCAAGTACTTTCCTCTTCTATGCTACAGCTGAGCCCATGTCAGGGAGCTGCACTGAAAAGGGAACCTGTCTTATGCCACTATCAGTGAATCAGCACAAGAATCAGCTCCAGGCTCAGGTTTAGTTTGTATCTGTGGCCACCTTATCCTTTGCTAGTTTTGATTTTTGACAGTGGGGAGCCCACTCATCTCATGAAGAATCATTATGAGCAGCAATTTAGTGAGATAAACCTGAGATACCACATACAGCATCCCTGGTCCATCCACACATTGCTGCAGCCTACCAGGCTCATCACACTCAGAGTTGCTCCAGACTTGGGGCCTGGATTCTTAAGAGTATTTCAAGACCTACTGTCCACTGCTTGCTCTGCCCTGAGTGCTCTTGAACTTGGTTTAAGAGTGAAGTGTTTTACAAATGGTTTTGAAACAGAGCAGGTGAGAACATCTCAGATCAATAGGTAACTGATTTCCTTCAAATTTGGTTTGTACTTCACTGGAATGATCTCAACTCTGAGGTGTCTTAGACCCTTGAGCTTTGAGAGGAGGAAGATCTGAGAAAGGGTTACAAATACTTGTAAGTTCACTAGTACCTCTCTGAGACACATCACTGTTTTCACCTTTTAGAAGAGAGAAACAAAGGTACAAGGAACTTGTGGTTACAGAGAGGTTGTCACTGCCCCACTTATTCCCATATGAACTGAGACTAAAACACAACACTCCTCAAGTCTGCAACGGGACCAAGCAGGTATAGCTACTGAGCGGCTAAGCCTCCCTTAAGGGACCTGGGAACCAGACTTTCTCAGGAGCTCTAGAAGAGCTGGACTCTGTGGACTCATTCTCCTCCTATAAGGTGGAGATGCTGATAATATATACTTATTTAATTAGATTGGATTTAATTGGATAATTTCTCTCTTATTTAGGAAGAATACAGCATTCAGTGTAATGGCACAGACTAGCCTCTCAGGGTCATCTTAATGGAGACTTGAAGAACCATTTTTCTGAGCAATTCCAAAACTGAATTGTTGCTTTCTGTCATGAAAGTCAATTTTTTTTAAGTGTAAAAGATAAAAGAAGCATTTGAAACTTTTATTATTTTAGAATGCATTTTTATTTCTTAAATGTACCTTCTTTTTCTTTGAGGCCTCTAGCTTCTAACTTGCAAGGTTTTCTCCACAACCATAGGAAAAAACAACACCCTGGATTTTTAAAATCAAAGCTAAAAATCTCATGGGATTTGCAGACTCAGCAGCACTGAAATGAAATGCAATTCCCTGAGGTTTAGGATCACAGAGATACAAACATGCCTGCCATAGAGGACTACCCAAATAAACTAGAAGTTTGGGAGAGCAAAATTTTCATCCAACTTGCGTCAGCTGATAAAACTAGGAAAAAACCAAACCAAACCAAAAACATTTGATAACGTTATATAAAAGATTTCATGTTTTCAATCTGTTGTAATAGTGAGGTTGCAACCTGTTGGGGATTGATGTGTAACAGTGATTCCCAGTAATACAAGATAAGTCTATGTTGAGTTTCCTGAATATCAGGTCCATCCAGGAGGTTTAATCTGGTAGGTGTTATGAAAATCACCTGTGGCAGGGATGGAAGAAGAGATAAGTGATGGGTTGGTGAGATTCATAAGATTACATACCTAGGGACTTCTGCTGGGCTGCCTTCCAGCTATTGCTGCTGCCCTATGAGTGCTTCATGGTGCTTGCAAAAATCATAGAATCATGGAATGGTTTTGGAACCATGGGTTGGAAGGGACCTTTAGAAACCATCTAGTCCAACCCTCCTGCAGTAAGCAGGGACATCTTCAACTAGATCAAATTGCTCAGAGCCCCATGCAACTTGGGGATGTTTCCTTGGATGTTTCCAGGGTCAGGGCTTCTACCATCTCTCTGGGCAACCTGTGCCAGTGTTTCACCACCCTCAACATAAAAGATCCTCTGCAAGCCATTAAAGGATGGCTTTTCCACCCTCTTCTGAGCTTTTTTTCTTCCTTCAACCCAGTCCTTGTAGTCTGCCTGTGCCAGTCAGCCTGGTCCCACTGTAGGCTAGAGGTACCTTTTAAGCCAATGACAGAAGACAATGTTATGAGCGCGATTAAGGATTTAGTTCAGGGGCTGCAAATGCGCTGAACAGTCCCCAGTCATCTGCAATGTTAGAGATGGTTTTGCTGCAGCTCTGCAGTTAATTAACCGTGTAAGTATAAAATATAAACCCACATTATCAGGACCATGTTGATGCAATTGCACAGAAGAGTGTATCAGCAATCATAATAAGGGGTGAGGGAGAAGGTAAGCATCTGAATGACCATTTTGTTGGCTGTTCCTTCATCTCTATGAAAATACGATAATTATCCAGACAAATGAGATACATCCTTTTGAGGATGCATTCTAAAATTAAGATCATATTTTATTGCAGAGCAGACATTTATTTACACAATTATCCTGCTTACATCACTGTGGACTTCCCTTGAACTGTGCATTGCCTCAAGCTGGGAGATAGTGGAAGGCATTTGCTTTACTTCCTTGATCTCTGTGCTTCTTCACAAAAAATTAAGAAGCAGAAAAATAGATTAAGAAATCTAAAAGCAACTTTCTTCATTCTAAAAAATAACTCATGTCACCCATCGACCTCCAAAAGCTGCGTCCTTTCAGCATCATTTTATCAAGCAAGATGGCCACATAGACACATCCTGCCCAGCTTGGGTACACGTACAAAAAAAAGAGAGAGAGGGAGATGGACCGATACATCTGTCTGCATAAACATCACTTTGCTGGAAAACAGGTAAAGCCATAGGGAGAGAGGACCAGTATATCTCTGTAGATCCAGTGACTAGTCACATAGGATGGGAGAACCTGCATCTCTGAGACCACACAGAGATGGAAGAGAAGTCTCACTTGTATGCTGGCCTATGGCTTGAAGTGAGCCTTCCAGTCCTCTTAAACCCTGTATTAGAAGACAGAGTCCAGCATCCTGGAGTGTATGTTCCTTCCAGCATTTTGTTTGGTGACCAAGAAAATCATCATAGCCAAGGCCTGAGAGGTCTATTGAAGGTGTATTTTATGTCAAATATTTGCATAGAGTAGAGAATGTGCACTAGCCCACAGCATCCCAAATATTTAGAGCAAAAAAATTACTCAAACAGACCTCAGGTGTCCCTATGTGGGTAACAAGCCTCACTAACAGCAAGTGCAGACTTTTATGTAGACTTCAAGGAAGTCAATGGTGCCCTCTAAAGGAAACTCATGTGATACACAGGATCTCCTGACAGCTGTTGTACCCACTGCCCATACAGCCACTGAATAACCCACGACCTATTTTTGAGCAATAATTTAAATAATCAATAAGCTGACAAAATCCATAGTCCTTAATATCCTTTCTGAATTCGGGAAAGACAGCCTGTGCAAAGTTCAGGTTTTTTCAAACATTTATTGTCTAGGGTAAGAAAGCATCCTTGTCCCAGAACGTGTGTAAATGTTGGGAGCAAGACCTCAGATCACGGCTCAGAAAAGGAAGCTACATCAAATTGGCAGGACAGTCTGCACAAGTGAAAGTGGGACATGATATATTCCATAAAACTGTATCGTGAGCTGAATAACACAGAATAGCAGCAGGTACATAGAGGGCAATTTCAAGAGCTACTCAGGAATGAAGTGTGTGAATAAACAAGCACCAGAGAGGAACTAGAGCTCTGTAAGCAGTGTTTTGTCTCAGCCAACAGGAGTCTGCAATTACTCTGCAATTCACTTATAAAATTCAATGTATTCTCTTTCAAGAAATATGAAGTACCTGGAACAATAACACATGCTTTGTTTCAGATTTCCAGTTGAGCTCTGGCAGACTACACCAGCCAAAGAACATAATTTAGCCAAATCAGGAAAAGAGCTATTGATCTCCAACGTACGGATGTGCAGATCTTCTACATGGGTATACATTATTTCAGGACAACAGTCTGCTGCCCAGGAAGATGAATCTTGTGTTGAATTCAACAGGGACTGCAATGCTTTGTTGCTCAGAAAGTCAGGACAATTATTCCCAGGTTTTGTGATTGCCGCTCATTAAAATGAGGATTTACTCGATTAGGTTTTGGAGGAATTCTAGATCTGAGAGTATAATCTATAACTGAGAAAAACACAAAAAGATTAATATTGCTTAGAATTAAATATTTCTAGTAAATATTGTAAATGTTGCTCATGCTTCAGCTGTGCCTTTTTCTCTGGACTGCAGGTACAGTACCATGAGGATGCTGTGATTTATCAGTTAAAGCAAAGTTACGTCCTTGGCTTACAAAAGTTACATCCACGTGCCAGCATATGTGCTGTATTCACAAACAAACAAACAAAAAAATCAGCGACAGGATTTTTAGAAGACATTAGAATATTCCTGGGAACATTTTAATCCTAGATTTATGCATTTCTTCAACAGAAGAAATTACACACTGCAGCTCATTCCAGGACTGAAGACTGGTTGAAAGCCTTTTTCATTAGTATACCTGAGATTTGGATAGAGGATGCCTTTACACACATGAAAATGGGGGCAGTGCCCTACAATGCATGAGAATGTGGACATTTCTAGTTTAACTTCCACCAATGACCTGTGTGATTCAGAGAAGGCCTTTGGTACCTCTTATTTCCTCAAGGTTTCCACATGGGTGGTGTGAGGCCAATAGGTTTAGAGAGCACATTGAGACAAAAATGTCACTGAAACTCAAGTGCTGTTGCTGTTATTCTATACGATGAGTTATGAGACAAGGAAAACCACGTACGAAGCAAACAAAGGCTTTCTAGTTAAGTAAGAATGATTCCCCAGGGCTTAGGTGCTTGGTTCACACAGGCAGTTTAAGGCTTAGTTTTGTGCTTGTTCTGACTGAGAATTCAAAGCCAGAGTTGGCTTTACAGCAAGAGGGAGGTCAGGTGTGGGAGTTCAGTTTGTGCCCTTTGCCAATCCAAACACAATTTCTTCATGCTGAGTACTAGTAATTAACTCATCCCTAGTGAATTACAGTACCTGGGTTATCCATCTTTGCTACCATGAGAATTATTAAGCAGCAAACTGTGAAGCTAACAGCTCATTAGAAGCTGTGCAAAACACAAAGAAAACAGCAGAGAACAGCAATGGAAACAAGATGGGTGTAAAGTGGGAATAACTGGGAAGGTCTGGGATGTGGGAGCTACAGGAGGATCGGCAGACGGCTGTAAGAGGCACCCAGATTAGCAGGTCATCATGACCCTGGCACAGCAACACAGCTTTTAAGGTGACTTGGAACAGAGGGATGCCCTATATCCAGCTAAAACAAAGACTTAAGCCATTGAGGGAAGATGATGGGAAGACAAAGAACCGGCTGGAGGCCTTGGCAGCTCAGAAGGGGTGTGAAAGGACAGTGAGGAAATCCTAATGACTCACAGAGGTGGGACAGGAGGATACAAAAATGATGGGCAGCTCCTAAAGGGCTCAAAGGGCACTCCCAAAGCCACCCACCCTCCCCAGTCAAAGCAGCAACCAGGAGACACGAGAAGGACTTCAGAGCAAGCAAGCCATCTTCTCTGGGTTGCCGTAAGGACTCCTGTCCAGGCCAACTGGGTACAAGTATCTTGGTGCCTGGCCACTGGAGAGACCACTTGAGTACATGCACCTCAGTGCTCATATGGGTGTGTGAGTACAAGCGATATCAGTTTCACAATAAGATCACCCTCCTACAAGGCCTCTCCTACCCTCTTGCAACATTACTTCTACCTAGGTGAGAAGAAACACAACATGGCTGGTAGGGTGTTCCAGAGTGAGGAAAGAAACTGGGGGAGAAGAGACAAGGGGGACTCAGGGAGAAGAAAACTCTGGTGCTTAGGGGACAAAAAGCAGAAGACTGTTCAGACAGAACGAATGAATGACAGTCCACCAAGAGGAAAGACACAGTGGAAGCAGCACAAGGAGTTTATGAAAGTTACAGCAGAAGAGAAGAAAGGGTTGTGGGACAGGGGAGATACACAGAAATGACAGTAAAAGGTCCTGAAGACAAAGTCTGAACAAAATGTTTCAGGAAACAGGAAGATGGAGAAAAAAGGGTATTGGAAGGATATGCACGCACGAGGCAGCTGTTGTGGAGAGAGAAAGTTGAGTTAGGATTTGTGTCCTGAATACAGTGCTGTCATATTCAAGAACAGATGGACACACAGGAGGTGTCTGAGGCAACTTCGTGCAAGTAGCACTAAGGAGGATTGCGCAAAGGATTTCTGCTGGAAGGCAGCATTAATATCAGTGGGATGTGGCAAGGATCATACAACAGCTTCAGCTGGGACCCCGGCAGGTCCCCTGCTCAGAGCAGGGAAAGAAAATAATACATAGGAGATGAAAAATTCCCTTGCATCTACCTTCACAGACAGGAAGTTAAGCTTTACTTACACACCAGAAACACGTATCCAAAGCCAAACCTTCCCTTGGTTCTCTGTGGTTGATGTTCCCCTCTGGAAGCAATGCTCATTTTACACATTACTGCAATCGCTACTATAATTCCTCTGGATTCTTTGCTATGGAGCACAGAATTTTTCTGCATATTAAAAGCAGGCAAAAGACACACATGTGAAACAACCTGTAGCTTGCTCTAAACACACATGCACATCTGATGCACAGTTGATGCCAGCACAAAACAAAGATAGGAAAAATATTTCTCATGCAAACTGGGTTGGTGGTTAATCAAGTGAATCGTACCTTTTAGAGAGGTATCCTAGCAACTCCCCAGCAGCCACAAGTCCCGGCTGACAGTGCACACTGATGCAATTGTTCTCCTCCTGCAGACATCAAAACTTTGCAGCTAATCAAAGAGATAATTCGAAACAGGAGACCATGTTAAATTTGATCCAACAAAAGGGAATTTTATAAATGAGCAATGTCACCCGGGGCATCTCTTATGCTTGAAGTTGTCATCTCTGAACAAGAGTAGGTCAGGCTTAGCGAAGCCATGCAACTCTGGGAACAAAACTACCCTTCCTGCAAATGGCAGCACGATTCTCCTGAAGGTGCTTGCTTCTGCCATGTAGATTTTTGCTGGTCTCTACTTCAGACCACTATGCAGAATTTATTACTATTTTCTTGAATAGCAAAGCCTCACCCAAAGCATTCTCTAGAGCACAAGTATGAGATCAGCAAAAGCCCTGCTGATGCTCTTGTAGCCCCCTGCCCCAAGATGTTTCCCTGAACAAATTCCTACTCCTAACATGCCAGATCAGATTCTCTTTCACATCTCCCGACAGTGCAAACAGGCTCTGGGCTAGCTAGATTAGACCTTCTGTCTCAGGACCAGCAATGAATCTGAGGCTGTCCAAGTAGCCTAAGCACATCCTCTCCCAAGTGTCTCCACGCTGGAAGCATTAAAGATTTGCAATTCACCTTTTCAGGCCTGTATGCAACAGGCAAAGCAAAATCAGAAACAGAGGATTTTTTTATTATTATTATTTTTTCTTAACTCTTTAGCTAGCCCACAAATCTGAGAAAAATGCCCAATATGGTCAAGCATTTTTAGTTCACTTTTGTTAGCACTGTAGTTTTCTTCAGGCTTCAGTTCAGAGTTGTGAAGGACATCCCAAGTTCTCCTCCTACAGCTTGCATCTCTCCTCCTGGATTACAGAAGATCTACTATGCTCCCCCCACCCTCCACTGTTCATCTCCTTACTCAAAAGAAAAATCTTTAAACTTCCCATTTTCTCTGTGAGGTGAGCCCTGACACCTGACCACCTTCACCAGATGCTCCTCAGATACTTTTGCCTGATGACCACCCTCCTGGGCATCAGAACTGGAAGACCAGTTTTCCTGAGGCAGCAACTATCTCCCTGAGTACTCCACTAAAACAGTTAATCAAACTTTATTGACTTTTTTCATTAGATTGGAGGAATTTCTCCCATCACCTTTGGTGGTTCAGAAGGAAAGCAAAACACAACAGAAGTAACAGCTGTATGACCTGAACATCTAACAAACAGAAGCTGCAATTGGACATAAACATCAAATCATCATCAAAGCATTTGTGACTTACTTTTTATCACAAAAGATGGATTCTTTTGCAGCCCATCAAGTGCTATTAAACACTGCCACCGCTAAAAGCAACATGCAGACTGACTGGATACAGTAAGGACTACAGGGGATCAATATTCCCAATCATAAGATTCTTTAAGACCTTGCAAAAGTTGCTTCCAGTGAGTAAAAAACTGGAACAGCAGAAACAGTGCTTAGAGATGTTAGAAGGACCCAAAGGTTTCCCCCCACAAACAGAAGATCCCCTCTCAAAGCGCTGGCTTTCTACATTTTAACTGTAATGGTATTTGTCTACAAGTAACACTAAAACTAGAATGTGCAGCAAGAAGAGAGTAAGTTGTAGAGACAGAAAGCAATGAGGAAACTATACCTATGATACTGTTCCCAGAAGATTAATTTATTTTCACCTTCCTAATGCAGATACACTGTTTTTGTGCAAGTTGCCGCAGTGTTTCCTTCAGGAAGAGTCTGGTAACAGGATGTGAACATTTGTGAACTTAAGAAGGGGCTGATAATATGAAACAGCTTAGAAAGTACACATTTGTAATTGGAACAGCAGGGCACATCAGTTCAGCATGACAGTTAGAATTTGCCAGATGTTAATGGGTTGACTTGCAAAGAAACAAAAACCAACCCTCCATACACTACATCATCCTTAATAACTGCAGCAGCTACATCATTGTTTTATGCCTTAGAATCTTCAACCACAGGAAAGCAAAATAAACAACCCACCCCAGCAGTATCTTCAGGAACAAAGCGCCTTCTTTTAGAAGGGCAGTAGTCACCCGCAATTAGGACAAGAAAGTTAAGACAAATAACCATCCACTCCCAAACACACACAGTGTTTACACAAAGACTTCCCCTACCTCTTGCAACACAGTATTCCCCCAAAGAAGTCATTGCAGAAGAGCAACACAGATAAATTCACTGTTGCCAGTCAGAACTGTCCCGATATTCAGACCATCTGTCAGCAAAATGAACTAGCCAAATTCTGTAATATTATAACCAATATAATGGGGACTGTAAGAAAGCAGGTGAACGTGAGCTCCCCTTCACTAGAGGGTGCCCAGTGAGAACAGTCCCACACACTGGGTCTGGATCTGGGACTAATCTTCTTTCTGAATGAGGGAGCAAAGAAAGTTATTGCATGATTGAGACAGCAGCCTTGCTTTTCAGAAGAGCCATTGTGTTCAGAGAAATCTTGACTCAAAGCATCTTGAAAACATGAGAATTCTTCTCTATTTTAGTACGTTTTGAATCAGGCTCATAGGGAGTATATCAGAGAGGTATTTCAAAATTTGTTGTTCTAGTAAGGAATGACCTTCAGCTTATTTTCTGGAATGTTTCTTCCAAATCCTTAATTGCCTACCTTTTTAATTTGTGTACATGGCACCATGCAGTGAATAACATCACTAGCAATGTTGCTACCAGCTCTCCCTCCCTCCCCCAGTACCAATAACATATCACAGAATCACAGAATGTTGGG
>NW_010320923.1:0-6206 GCF_000700745.2 Antrostomus carolinensis | reverse complement strand
CAATCCCTGACATTCTGTGATTCTGTGACCCCAAATATGACTTGAATTTTCATTTTGGGCATCTAATGAACCTACCAAATGGCAAATCGATAACTCGGTGTGTTGTCATATCTAAATTAAAATTGAGAAGTCATCAATATTGTAGTAAAGACTGTAAGTGTCACAAGTCGTGGTCATTTCTCTCCATCGTTTTGTGGTGGTGGCTCCTGCTGGGATGAGGAGAACTTCATTCATAGCAGCCACGTGGTGGTTTGGATTTGTGACTAAAAGGGTGTTGGTAGCACCCCGCTGTTTTAGCTTGCACAGCGCTGTGGCTTGCTCTTTTACCTGCTCTGTCCCCACCCTGGGGGACAGTTGGGGTGTGGACAAGAGGGGACACAGCTAGACAACTGACCTGGAGTGACTGAGAGCTGTTCCCTGCCGTGTACTCGGCTGTAGAAACTGGGGGGACAACCCTTCCGAGGTACCTCCTGCTCAAAGACTGGCAGAGCATCTGTCTGCTGATGGGAGGTGGTGAGGGAGTGCCTTTGCATCGCTTGGTTTGAGGTTTTTTTCCTCTTTTCTCCACTCATTAAACTTTCTTTATCTCAGCCCATCAGTTTTTCTCACTTTTGGTCTTTCAGTTCTCTCCCCCATCCTGCTGTGGGGGGTGGAGCGAGCGAGCAGCTGGGTGGGTGCTTAGTTGCTGGTTGAGGTCAACCCACCACAATCGCCATGTAAGAAAAGGAGGGAAAAAGTAAAACTGAAGTGATGTGTGTGCTGGTTTTCAAAAAGTTGTAGTAAAAGTTTGGTGTCTTTAACCCACTGTAATTCCACAAGCAATTTAAGATTGCTAAGACCTGTAATATCTTACTGGTTGGCCTCATGAAGGATGTTCCTTTCCCTGCAGAATTGACTATTTTTAGAAAATCCCAACTAAAATGTAATTTGGTTTGCAGAACACTTATAGAATCACAGAATCCCAGACTGGTTTGGGTTGGAAAGGACCTTAAAGCTCATCCAATTCCAACCCCCCTGCCAGCAGCAGGGACACCTTCCACTAGACCAGGTTGCTCAAAGCCTCATCCAACCTGGCCAAGAACACTTCCAGGGAGGAGCAGCCACAGCTTCTCTGGGCGACCTGGGACACTGTCTCACCACCCTCACAGTGAAGAACTTCTTCCTAATATCTCATCTAAACCTCCCCTCTTTCAGCTTAAACCCATTTCTCCTTGTTCTGTCATTAACTGCCCTTATAAAGAGTTCTTCACATAACATGTGTGTTATTTTGCTCATGGGCACGTGTATGTGTCTGCTCAAAACCTTCCAGGTAACCAGTGGGGCTAAGTGACTGCTTTGATCCTTCTCATGAGTTGTGGGAATCTTTATGGTGACCTTTTTATTACAGAACTACCTGAAGACTGCAGAGGGAGATGGGAGAGTTTTGTAGAAGAGACGCTGACGGAAACAAACAGGAGGAACACAGTGGATTTGGTGAGGACAGTGACACTGTGCTTGTTTCAGATAGACTTGCTTTCTTCTGGACTTTCCTTAACTACAAAAAAAGACATATTGCTGGGGTTTTTTTTCTTCTTTTGCTTGTTTTTATGAAGTAGGCTTACGAAGGCAGAGTGTTTGTAGAAAACCTGTTCCATAATAGTTCATCAAGCAGCAGCAGCTCTGATACATATTGGTAAACTCTAGTCCCTGTTCCTCTGTTATTCATTGGGACAGTTTCTGTCTTCTGAGGAGTTTGGGCTTTGATTGTATGTGTGGAACAAAATTATTTGAGCTTTTTTAGCTTTCACTTGTGCTGATTTTTTTGGTACTTTTTACAGGTGAGCACTCACCATCTGCACTCTTCCAGTGAGGATGAAGACATTGAGAGTGCTTTTCCCAATGAACTTTCTCTCCAACAGGTGAGTTGACAGTGTGTTCTTCACTATTCCTGGGAAGCCTCCTTCTCTGCTTTGTCCTTAATCCATCCTAGTATAGAGAAACTTCCTAAATTTTATTCTTAGTCAGTGTGTTCAGCTCTTCTGTGTTTTTCCAGTATAGTTACTTACATTGTCTATACACTATAATTGGGAATAAATTTGGCTCAGGCTGCAGGCAAGTCCCAGATACCTGACGTGTCTCACATTCCTGTGAGACACTGTGTATTTTTTTCTCTTTTCCTGGTTTTCCCCACACTTGGGTGGTTCTGATGTTGTAGACCAGCTTGCAGTGAGTTGCTGGTAGGTGATGTAGTGTGAATCACCTACCTGCAGTAGAATTGGAGCTGATAGAGGGGTTCTGCCTCCTCTTGGCCTGTGCAGATGTCTATTTAAAACTGAAAGAGCCATACTAAAATGTTAGCAGTAAAGAGAAGTAAACAGCAGCAGTAAAAAACGTCCTATGAGGAGGAGGGATTTAGAGGAAGTGAAAAGTGCCTTCTTGGTGAACCATGGTGGGTTTAAATTGCAGCAAGGTAAATTTCATATTGCATCAGGGGAAATCAACCAAATGAAAAAAAAAAAAGAAAGAAAAACAACAACAATAAAATGATTCTAATGAATAAGAATAATGAGGCCAAGAAGTGGTTTCCTAGGAAAATTTCATAACTTTTTGGGGAAGATAAGATCAGAGAAGCACCTGTCCAGGACTTGCAGAAGTCTGACAACAGTTGAGATCCTGCTTTGAGAAGGGGGTTGGAGTAGATGATTTCTCAAAGTCCCTTATTTTTCTATGATTTAGATGCTTTATAGAATATATGTTTTCAGGCACTTTAATTGGGTATCTTTGGACACCTTAACAAAAGCTCTTTTTGGGTTCTGTTGCTCAGGCCTTCTCCGAGTACCAGATCCAGCAGATGACAGCTAACTTTGTGGATCAGTTTGGCTTTAACGATGAGGAATTTGCAGACCAGGATGATAATATCAAGTAAGTTTATATATAAAGCTTCAAGAGGCTTATATTGAGCATTTAAGCCTCTTTGCATCTCATCTTTCTTCTCCTGGTTCAGGTTTTAAAATGAACCTCACTGTGTACCTCCTTTGGTTTGAAACAAGCAGAAAACGGATCGATGGCTTGGAAAACAGCTGACCTTTTTTTCTTTTTATAGGAGTCCACCCATGATCTCCAAAAGAAAAAATACTTCTTAATTTTAAAGAGAAACATTTTAAATACAACATGAAGCTATTATCCAGCCATATTCTCGAATAAATTTAATTGCACTGCAAGGAAAGCATTAGAGCTAACTCGAGGCAATTATACAGATATTCTCCAGTGGCATTAAGTCCTTATTGAAATTAGGAGTAGAAAGAATAGTGTTCTGATGAAGTCCACAGAAAAATGTAGCCCTTTTCTCTCTCAGGAATAAGGAAACATAGATAAGGCAGGAGCAAATCACAGTTCAAAGCAGGCAGATAGAGGTGGATTTAATGTTACGCAACTTGCTGAATTCAGCGTTCAGAAGTGGTGCTGCTTTTAGAGAAGAACTGCTGTAATCTAATTAAAACTGCAGCTCATCTTCTCACCTTAAACACTGTAGCTAAGGGAATGACTGAGACTGTAATTATCCCACTTGTTCAGAAATTGTAACCATTTAGTATACATTTATGGACAGAAAAGTGCTCCAGGAGGATACCCACTGGGTTCCTGCTCCTCCATTTGCCCATCTACTTTCATCTTGTGACATTGTTCATCTCAATTAAAAGAATTGGACCAGTTAGAACGAGTCCAGAGGAGGCCATGAGGATGATCCGAGGGCTGGAGCAGCTCTGCTGTGAGGACAGGCTGAGAGAGTTGGGGCTGTTCAGCCTGGAGAAGAGAAGGCTCCGGGGAGATCTTACAGCAGCCTCCCAGTACCTGAAGGGGCTACAAGAAAGCTGGGGAAGGACTTTTCATAAGGGCAGTTAATGACAAAACAAGGGGAAATGGGTTTAAGCTGAAAGAGGGGAGGTTTAGATGAGATATTAGGAAGAAGTTCTTCACTGTGAGGGTGGTGAGCCAGTGTCCCAGGTTGTCCAGAGAAGCTGTGGCTGCTCCTCCCTGGAAGTGTTGAAGGCCAGGTTGGATGAGGCTTTGAGCAACCTGGTCTAGTGGAAGGTGTCCCTGTTGATGGCAGGGGGGGTGGGACTGGATGAGCTTTAAGGTCCCTTCCCACCCAACCCAGTCTGGGATTCTATGTTTCTAATTATTTGTCAATCAAAAGAATTATTTGTCACCCATGGTGACAAGGACAGTACGTGGCAGAACCTGCTGTACTGACTGTCCTAGGGCTGGCGTTGGGTCTGCTCTGCAAAGAACTGCAGGATCCTGGTGTCCTGGAATCCTGACAGAAACTGGAAGCTTTTAACCCAGAAAGCTCTGGACATGCCACATCTCTCCAACTCTTTGGCTGCTCCAGGTCTGATTTATGGAGGATTCTTTTGCTGGTTCTGCTCAGACCATATTTTTAGCAACTGGTGGGCTCCATGAAGTACCTTAAATGCAGAGACAGTGTGGAAATAGTTTGGCTGCTTCAGAGTTGCTTTCAAGCATGAATCAAAGTAGAGTCTTAAGATCCTTAAGGTCTTAGGAACCCTCTTAAGATCTTTGCCAAATAGATGGGAACTTTATTCTAACATGGAGAAAGATTTTTGAGTCCAGCTTTCCCATATTGTTTTTTCTGAGCATTGTAGATGTCCATAACTTTAATAAGGCCAAAAAGTTCCAGGCTAGAAAGAGAGTTCAAGTGATCATGGATTACTTAGTTCTACATATTTAAAAAAAAATAAAATACACTTTTAATTCATATCAAATAGCAGCAAATCCCAAACTTCTGAGTGTGTAGGTGGAGGGGAAGAAGTAATTTATGTGAGGAGCTACTGAAGGTGGCTAATGCCCATGTTGAAAATGAACATGAAACTGAACAAACTCTGTAACTGGGATGTGCTAGCCTTCTCTGTATT
Source organism: Antrostomus carolinensis (assembly GCF_000700745.2). Classification (NCBI taxonomy): domain Eukaryota; kingdom Metazoa; phylum Chordata; class Aves; order Caprimulgiformes; family Caprimulgidae; genus Antrostomus; species Antrostomus carolinensis. Next base: position 1,293 of record NW_010320923.1, on the reverse strand, counting down.
TGTCATTGGAAAAGAAGAATATACCATAAAATTGTTCTAGTTTTGAATATTCTGAGAATGCTGCTCCCTGTCATCTGTTTTCCAGCTGTTGAAAATTGTTGCAGATATGAATTTGAATATTAGAAGAAGTGTTAAGCATGTCCCAATGGCCTGCTGATTTACATGACAGTACTTTTTACTAATTGGACAGTGGTCTTCAAGAGAAAATAACATTGTCAAAACTGAGAGATACGTAGACAGGGTGAAAAAATACCACGTAGACCCCAACTGTGCTGGTAGGTTGGTGTTTTTGGACCTGTAGCACCCTCTGCTGTTCTTACAATAGAGACTCTTAGGTCTCAATCAAAAATTTATTGGATTATTGAATTATTTTTGCTGCAAATGTGTCTTAGTAATGCATCAGGGCTCTTGAACCACTGCTACACTAAGATTCCCTGAAGTTACTGTAATTACTTAAGACAGGCTGAGAGAGTTGGGGCTGTTCAGCCTGGAGAAGAGAAGGCTCCAGGGAGATCTTACAGCGGCCTCCCAGTACCTGAAGGGGCTCCAGGAAGGCTGGGGAGGGACTTTTCATAAGGGCAGTTAATGACAAAACAAGGGGAAATGGGTTTAAGCTGAAAGAGGGGAGGTTTAGATGAGATATTAGGAAGAAGTTCTTCACTGTGAGGGTGGTCAGACACTGGAACAGGTTGCCCAAGGAAGTTGTGGATGCCCCGTCCCTGGAAGTGTTGAAGGCCAGGTTGGATGAGGCTTTGAGCAACCTGGTCTAGTGGAAGGTGTCCCTGCTGATGGCAGGGGGGTTGGAACTGGATGAGCTTTAAGGTCCCTTCCAACCCAAACCAGTCTATGATTCTATGAATATTCAGGGAAGGCAGAAGGTGTTGAGTGGTCATGTGGAGTGTCTGTGGTTACCTGTCCTCTGCTCGTGTGCTGGGGCTGCAGAAGCCCTTTGTTCCTCGGTGCCACGGCTGAAATTTCTTTCCCTTTTTTTTTTGCAGTGCTCCCTTTGACAGGATTGCAGAGATAAACTTCAATATCGATGCTGATGATGACAGTGTAAGTGGATCTGGGGGAATATTTGTTTCATACATCAGATTCTGGGTAGTTGGTTCGTGCTTGAATTATCTGTTGTCATTTTGAAACAAAAAAGATCTGGTATGTTACATGGGTAAAGGAAAACTGGTAACTTTGCTGGACTTGTAGCTGAGTCCAGTTAAGGAGCTGAGGGGATTACGTGTCCTCTCAGAGACTCTCATAGGATATTGTGAGTTGGAAGAGACCCACCAGGATCAT
>NW_010320922.1:0-6474 GCF_000700745.2 Antrostomus carolinensis | reverse complement strand
TCTGGCCCCAGGTAAATGCCACCTACACCCCAAACCCTACATCATCGTAATCTCAGTAACCTGGAGCACTGTGAGCTGCTGCTTGTCAAGGGTTCCTCCCCAAACCCTCCCCCCCCCAAGAGGTTTTATATATCTGAATATATAACATATATTTGTTAGATATAACATACCATAAATAATATGTATAACAGATAAATATATAACACATATTTATGTTATATACATGTAATCCTGACCCCAGCAGCAGGACCAGCTGCTCCGTGGGGCTGTTCCCAGCCTCCCCTGCCCTGCTCGGGACATTGCCCCAGGCCAGCTGTGGCCGCAGCAGCCCACACCATCTCCCCCCACGCAGGGTACTCAGGCCCCCTCAAAGAAGTCCCCCCAGAGAAGTTCAATGTCACCGCCATCCCCAAGGGCTACCGCTCCCCATGGCAGGAGCTCCTCAGTGACAAGGACAACGTGGTGCATGGTGAGAACCAGCCGCCTGTGAGACCTCCTCCATGGGACTACAGGAGCTTCAACAGGTAATGCCAACCAAGGAGCAGGCACTGCCAGAGTGTCCATCCCCTGGCCAAGCTCTTCAGCCTCAAGAAGCACCTTCCCTCCTGCCAGGGAAGCACAAGTGTCCACGTCCTCTTTACACACCACAGGGGAGCTGCAAGGGCTCAGGTTGCTCTTTTCCTGCTCAGGAGCTCCTCTGTGACTCCTCTGCAAAGGTTCCTGTCTCCAACAGCTCCTCAGGTCTCGTTTCAGCTCCACAGCTGAGTTTACGCAGCCCTAAGCAGCTTGGGACATTATCTCATGGGGTAACCTCAGGGATGACAACTGAAAGTTGGGAGGATTTAATTCTCAGGCAGATGGCCCTGGAGAAGGAATGGCTGCTGTTCCCAGGCGGGCTCAGCTCTGGGCTGGGTGGAGGAATGGCACAGACAGTGCCAAGTCTCCTAATTTCCTTAAGGTATCTAAGCAGCTGCTGGAAGTGGTGGGGGTATAAGGTTAATCTTCCCACAAGATGCTAAGAGGTCACCAGATTCCTTCCAAACACCTGCTTCAGATGGAAGTCTCCAGGCTGGGGAGTTTCTGGTGGCTCAGCCTGGCCAGCTCCATGCCCCATGGCTGTTTCCAACAGGGCATGGCTGCTGTGCCTCCTCCCACCCCCAAATTACACTAGGGTCAAGCTTAGGCCACCAGATTGGAGACCACCAAGGAAAATCTCCACTCTGGAAAGGTGCTTGATGGAGATCTGGTGGTAGCAAAGTACCAGCAGCCCAAGGTAGAATAATGAGAACTGAACTTCATCATGGTCTAGAGCCTCCTCCCAAGGGGAAGAGGAGGGGCAGGGGCTGATCTCTTCTCTCTGGCCACCAACGAATGCCAGGAGCAGAGGAAATGGCAGGAAGATGTGGCAGGGGAGGGTGAGGTTGGCCATGAGGAAAAGGTTCTTGAGGCAGAGGGTGGTGGAGCACTGGAACAGGCTCCCCAGGGAGGTGCTCATGGCACCAAGCCTGACAAGATTCCAGCAGCATTTGGCCCCGGCCCTCAGGGACATGGTCTGAATGTTGGGATTGTCCTGTGCAGGGACAGGAGTTGGACTCCATCATCCTTGGGGGTCCCTTCCAACTCACAACACTCTATGATTCTATGAACCTTTAAGTTGACTAACATCCCAGGGAATCTGCAAAGTGAGGTCCTGGCTCTCCCCCTCACTGAAAGCCTCTCTCATGAGGATGAAAGGACATTAGCCTTGGTGGCCTGGCCAAAGTCACCTTTGACTGGAGTCACCTCTCACTGGAGCTCCCTACTGGGACATAGCTGAGGGAGATGAAGTTAGCAGAAGGCACAAGAACTCATGTGCAGCCAGGGGCAAGTGTGGAGAAAAGGAGCTGTGTTAGCTATCTCCTCAGGGTCTCCTTCCCTGTTACTCTCTCATCTTGAGCTTTCCTGGCGCAGAGACACCAAGGAGGTGCCGTAGGGGAGAGAACAAGGAGCTGCTGCAACACTTGGCTCTTTTCTTTCGACATTGAGCCATGTTCCATGTATTTATTTATGGGCAGGGACTGAAGGGAGGGCATGTTTCTGAATAATGCTCTACCCCATCCCATTTCCCCCCTCTCACACGCTGCCTTTCTATTTAAAGCCTCGAGCTGTTATTTAATACAGATGGATGCTAATTTAACACCAAGCCTCTCGCCACCTCCTCTAATTCTTCACTGAGGCACGAAGATTCAGAGAGCCAATCTGCTTTTAACTGGGCTTTTCATGATCTTCCAAGCTGTTGGCTTTTAAATCACTTCTCAGTTAATCAAATACCAAACTGTAGAAAAACAAGCTTTTTTGGAACAAACCAGCTAGTGAGAAGCCAGTGGTCTTGCCTGAAGCTAGGTGAATCCCAGCACAGCTCACGTGGGTCACAGGCCAAGTTCACCATCTCAACAGCAACACACTGATTTATTCCCCAACTTTAAACACTCAGGCTGTGATGCAAAGACCTTTGGCCACCTCGCTAAGGTGTGCTGCCTTAAGACAGAGTGAAAGCCAAGCTTTGAAAAGGGTTTCCTTTTCCCAAACAGGAGAAAGGTTCTGGAACAAATATCTCTCTTTTTTTTTTTTAACCTTTCCCCCCTTATTTCTCCCTAGAACACTGTTGCAAAACAAGTGCCACGTTACTCATGTTCGAGCAATGCTTCCCAAAGCAAACATTCCCAGCTATGCCTCATTGATAGCTCAGCCTCCATGTGCTGCTCCAAAACCAATATTCTTGGCTTTTTAGGGGCTGGCACTCTCTTCCCCAGTCCCTTTCCACATTTCTCCAGAAAGGGATGACAGCTCTTGCCCCTGCACTGCTCCTCCTGTTAGTCATCGTTCAAGAGAAGCTGTCCCAAAAGGCAGACAGGAGCCAGAGCCAAGAGAAAGACATTTGCCTGCACATGTGCTAGAGCAATCAGGAGGCAGCACCATCAGCCTCAGCCCTCTGCAGAACACGTTACCTGCTGACACTCACTTTCTAAAGACCAGGAGGTTTGTCACCGTCACCTGCTCTCTTCATCTCAACCCTTTCACACACAAAACATCTCTACTGGTGTTGGCAGAGCCTGTAAAGAGAGATAATGGTTAAGTAGCAGCACGTTTCCTCCCTCCCCTGCAGAGCTGCTGACGTTCAGGCACCAAACCCCACGCTCCAGCCCTGCCAAAGCTCGAGTTGAGGTTGGTTCTGCACAAGAGAAGCACCTCACTGGGCTGGCAGAGGTTCTGGCAGCACCCTGGGGAGGAAGAGGAGGGTTGTTGTTTATCCAGGCATTGCTAGCTCGCTGCTGGGCTCAGCATTAGGAACTCCAGACCCACTTTTCCCCATCACCTTTACAACAGGCACAACCTCTCCTCGTGACGTTCTAAGTCTGCTTTATCTCGCGCCGCAGGACTCCCACCCCGTTTGACAGAGCGCTGGTCGGCGACCTGTTCTCTGTGCCTGTGGTGGAGCTGGAGAACCTCAGCGCTCTGGAGGTGATTTCCCACAGACGCAACTTCAACAGAGCACCGCAGGGCTGGGTGCGGATTCTGCCGGAGAGCGACGAGCTGTAGGACCCGCGCTCCCTTCCCCAGCGCCACCGCTGCTCCTCTCGCTCGACTCAAACACACGTCACACGGTGGGGGAGAGGGGAGTTCAGTGTTCTCCGTGAAAGCTAAGCTAGTGGTCTCGGGTTTGTCATCTTCTACAATGGGATTTCAACAAGCTCAAGTCTGGGACCATTTTGAATTCCCCTCGTACCAGCCATGGTCACAAGGGCATTTAGGGCTAAGCTAACCAGCCGAGTTCGTTATCATTGTTAATTCAAGCGGATCCCCGTAAGCTCGTCTATAAAACATCCCGTACAGCCTGTCCTCCTCCCCACCTTGTGGAAACAACAGGACCACCAGCTGCAACACACCAAGCTGTCTCACTGCTGCTTCACTGACACTCAAGACCTGCTCTGACAGCTGGTGCTTTTGCAGAGAGATTCCATCTTCAGGACAACTCTACATCTGTCAATCCACTTGGGACAGCAGGAGGAGGCGACAGTTGAAGAACATCAGCAAAACAAGTTACCAGAGGCACTGGCACATTAAAAGCAGTTACCTTGGGCTTGGTTGGACAAAAAATAAACCAAACAAAGAGCTGGGCAGCTGACTGGTTACCAACTCATGTACAGCACCCCAGGGATAGATGGGAGGGGAACACTGGGATTTGGAAACTTGTGCCCCATCTTCCACAAGCTACTGGTCAGCACTTGGTATTTTCCTCTTCCTACTGCTCTTCGCATGTCTTGCTTAAACACCTAAGCCCTTCTGACTGACTTATGCCAGATTTGCTTCATATAGTTGGTCAGTAACCCACTGGGTGCAGAATGGCACCAGCTAAAGCTACTGCCAGGGTATTCTGGCAACTTCCAACACCCACCGGAAGGAAAAGCCGCGCAGCTCTGACTCTAGAGCAAGCACGGGCTTCTCTAGCCAATGTGAAAATCAGCAGCGAGGATTCAACTACCCAATGTACCCAAATGCTTTCAGCAGTGACACACAGCAGGAGGGGCACTAACGAATCTACAGGAGAGTCATCAGAACATTTGGAAACCCCTGCTAACAAAGATCTCTAACTTAATACAGGCTTTCTACAATTGCTTGTCAGGTTCTCAATGTTCCCCTTATTTAATCTTGCAAAAGCAGGAGCACCAGGATAAAAGTTTCTTTTTCCACCACTGTGGTTAAATGGGGCAAGTAAATTTTGTTGTAAAAATGCAGTTAACAGCTGCCTCACTTGTGAAGTGTCTCAGGAATGCTGTGCAGAGGAAACCCCACACAGGGATTCTGCTGCCACAACACACCATTGAGGCAGGAAACTTTCATTGCTCTGTTCTCCCCACACAAGAAAATTGAAAGAAAAAAGATCTGTTCCTTAAACATTAAGAATTTAGGATGTTCAACTGCTGTCCTGTTCCAAACCTCTCTCTTTACTCCTTTGTCCATCAGCTGAAGAACTCATGTACCCCTGGTGACCTGGCTGGAAATAATAAATAAATTGTGATCATGTAAAGCCTGTTTGCATTTGAGATCTGTCTGCACAGCACTCACGGGCCACAGCTGCAGGGACTCGGGGCCAGAGCGGTCCCAAACGCTGCAGCCCTCCCCAGTCCACTGCCCATCCTCCAACACTGCCCTGGGATGGCTCTTACCTGATGAAAACTAATTACCTGCACCCAAAGCTGAGCTCATTCTCCAGAGAAACCCAACTTGCTGCTGCCCCGGTGCCACACGTGCTATGCCACCTCCAACAGGCTGGCAGGATCAGTGAGACCAGGGGCATCGTGCAGGACAGCAGACAGAACTCAAAGTGGACTTGCTGTCCTTGCCCACTTTGCACCTTGGCTTTGGAAGCAGCCAAATAAAAACCCAAGTCCTCAGACACTGTGCTCTAGGAAGCAGGGTCTAAGCAAAGAGTTGAAAAATTCAAGTATTTTAATGTATTTTTTTCAAAAACAAGCAAATTAGGCTTCAGAACAGGTCCCACCATGTTTTGCTTTACAGCAAGATGTCCACAGATCCATTATGTGAAAGCAGCTGACATACAGATAAACTTAAAATCCTCCAGCCACGTGTACATACATCTCATTCAACGGCAGGCTCCACGCAGGACACAGCTGCTCCTGGACAAACACTCTAGTTGGAGCACAGAAAGAAAAGTTTCATGTCTTATCAAAGCAGGATGAGGTGAGATCCAACCCACAGTTTGAGGAGACTGTATCCACAGGCCTCAAAAGCCCCAATCACGCTCCAAATATACCCAGGATGAGCTTGCAGCTGCACCACGTCCTCCCCTGCAGCTGTCAGCAACACAAGGCCAGTGTGGGGGCCACTGAGGGGACACTCACCGGGCTAAAACGGGCAGCTGCTAACCTGTCACTCCACCTCACGCCTGCACTACCCCGGGGCTACTCGAATGACCTAACACTGATCTGGCTCAGGACATGCAGGATTAAAAGTGAAGCATCAAAAAAGGTTTTGTTTTGTTTTGGTTTGGTTTTTTTTTAAGCAGGATGTCAGGAAAAAGGAGGGAAGAAAATTCTGTGGCAATAGCAAAGCAAAGTCATGGGTTTGGCACGTCTGGGAAGCTTGTTTTTCAGCTCTTATTCAGCCCTGGTTTAATATCTCATTAAAATAATAAGTCATTAGTTACCTGACATAGAGAAGAGTTTCTGGTTACATTTACATAGTCATAGAATCATAGATACCAGGTTGGAAGGGACCTCAAGGACCATCTGGTCCAGCTCTTCTAATCAATAGTGTTCAGACTGAGGATATCAAATGGGCTTGAAAAGGTTGGGTTTTTGTTTGTTTGTTTGTTTTCCAGAAGTTTATTTCAAAAGTGTGCCAACAGGATACACGGACAGCACTGTAATTCTGGTACACCTGATCCACAGACCCCTGACAGCCCTTCTGTCT
>NW_010320921.1:7140-15103 GCF_000700745.2 Antrostomus carolinensis | reverse complement strand
ACAAAGATGTTAAGTGTTAAGTTGTAAAAAGATTGTTTTCAGTCTGAATTGTAAGATTTTGGCAGCTGGTTGCAGGTGATTGAGTCTTCGGTTGCATTAATCTTGAGGGTATAGTTTCGGTGTTCTCTGATAATGGAATACTTAAATATTGTAAACTATCCCAGTGTAATCTTCTCTCTGACGCTTTTTCATCAGTGTGTGTTTTATCTTTTAGTTTACTAAATATTGAGTTTTCAGTATCACTACTGCTGGAAGTGCTTGAGTTGAAGCAATTGCACTGTAATAGTACTTCCAAGTTCTCTAAAAATGGAGTGTAAATATATTCATCTTGCTTATTTTTATAGTTTTGGTTGAATACTATCACGTTACTTTTCTGTCAGATTGGGTATCCTGAGGTTGCCCAATATCTGAGTTATCTATCATGTTGAAGTGATTTCTGGATATGACAAGCTGTATATCCAGTATATCCATGGTTGATATTGAATTAATCAGTGTTCATTTCATAGACAAAGTGAGCTAATTTCTGAGACAGATTTGTGGTGCTCTTGAGAAATTTGTCTGGATCATCTATTTTTAGCCCCTGTAGCATAGTTAGTACTTGAGTGGCTTTGGTTTTGTGACTGCAAACACTTTCTCCTTCCCTCACCAATTGTGTAGTCTCTGCATTGGTATGAAACTGCTGTTGCAGCAGAATCTACTTTCTTGTTCATAAGCTTATAACATGCAGTGATAGCAGCATTCTTGGACCTCTTACAGAGGAAAACAGAAAGGGAATTAGAAGTTTCTCAGCTATCTGTAGCCCCACACCAAATGAAAATTTGTACAATCTTTATATCTCAACTACTCTTACAGATCTTTTGAAAATAAGAGTGTGTCATTTTATTTTCATCTTGTCTCTACTGGTCATTGTGATGGTGTGGTAGGTTTTTAAAAAATAAAATTGATACAATCTTTTCAGATAAAGAGATAGATCTCTTTAGCATATTCTGATTCATGCTGTGCAAGAAAATTGAAGAATTAGGCAGTTTACTTTAGGAAGCTTTTCATATATGTGAGAAGTTTCTTTACTCATCTAATCTTGCAGAGGCAATCTTGTTTTCAAAAAGACCTTTTCTGACTTAAGTTCTCTGTATGTTAATGAGTAGTCCATCGAGTTTAATGGTAATCTTCTTTAAAGCCAGAATATTATATCAAGAACTAACATACCTATAATAGCATAGGCTTTGAACATAATTCCTTTTGGTAGTGATGGTAAATGTTTCAGAGCTCATGGCTAAATAAACAGTAGCAAAGTGGCATCTTCATCCTGTTTCAGCCTGGAGTCTGAGGAATACACCACAAATACAAAAGTACTGTAGAACTTTCTGGATTTAATAATTCTTCATGGCTTTGATTGAAAGATTCATTGCAATTTTTGACAAATGTCCCTTTTCCTTTATTGATACAACATCCATCCATTTTTAAAAAATAGATATTACACTGGTAACTATTTGAGAGATTAGCAGGAATTAGAGGGATTTGACTGATCAGAAAGTACTTTAGTAAAGGTATTATCCTCTTTGACCATTTACTAAATTGTTTTTGATCTAGCAACCTGTGTTCATTTTGTTGTGCTGCTAGAATGGAAGTGCATCAGAGTTATCATGCCACTTAAAAATCCAAAACAAAACACTAAAAAAACTTCAACTCAAATCTTGGACTAATCTGCTATAGTGTGGTGGTACCAAATGCAATGTCACTGATTCTTTCTTACTCTTTGTAAGTGATATCCTTTGAAAGAGCTTTGGCAAATGAGTTTTATTGTGCATCCTTTTACACTGTTTTTCTTGAGAAGACTGTTTGAAATTTAGTGGTATGGTCACCAGAAGTGGCTTTATACTTTTTAATGACGCAAAATTATTTTACTTAAATTTTGTGAACAGGATTTTATGACTCAGATATTGGCTCTGTTCAAGAGTTATTAAAGTCAGTATATTAATATGTAGAGAATTAATGTCAGTTGGGGAAAGACATTTTTCTTCAATTTATATTTCGATAAGTTATTTTTTGTTTTGGTTTATATTTATAGAACACAAGCTTTATTTTCTTCATCTGTCAGCTGATTAATACCTAATAATTCATTTTTACCTTTTCCTTCTCTAATTGTCCCCACACATTACGAAAAACCCCACAGAAGTAAAGCCTAAAATGAAAAAAAGGCAGTTTCAATTCCCTGAGTCTACTTCACTGTTGCATGAATAGCATTTTCCCTGTAGAGGCTTTGTGAACAAAATATGCTCTTTTAGGGAGTTCTTAATGGACTGTGATAGAAGGAAGTGGTCAGAGGAAGAGTTGAGAGCATAATATATACGTGCATTTGCATTTCCAGTTAATGATTTTCTTTGGTGACAGAATTCCTCATGGGTGCAACCTCTTGAATGTTTTATAGAAAAACAATAATGAACATAAAATTATGAGTAGACTTTGACTTCTTGCATTCCTGTTTTTGCAATATTCTGTAGGAGTGTTTGTTGCTTTGTTTATGCTTAAAACATGGTTGATAGTGACATGGCTTCTTACTATATGAATAAATTAGATGTATTTTTAATGGTCAAAATTGGGAAACTTCTGTTAGCACTTCCAGCTACTTAAAGATGATTGTCATGCTTTTTACCTCAATGATATATTTTGTTTTCAAAGGCTGTGGACCTTTCTATTGATGAATCTAGTCTCACAGGTGAGACAGCTCCTTGCTCTAAATCTACAGCTCCTCAGCCAGCAGCAACCAATGGAGACCTTACTTCTAGGAGCAATATCGCTTTCATGGGGACATTGGTTAGGTGTGGAAAGGCAAAGGTAAAATTGTTATTAATGGAGAAGAATATTTTCCATGTTTCAACTATTTGGAGGCAGTTCTTATTTTTACAGTTCACCTATCAGTTGAGAAATGTTCTTTAATGACTACATATATTTTGAGTTTTCTGAAACAATGGAAATGGACTAGAAATAGAAATTTTTACTGGAAATACGGAAGACTTTATTGATATGCTGGAGAGCTTTTCTCATTAGTGCTTTTTCAGACACTGATTTAAAAATAAAACTGATCTGGGGCCAGGAGAGCTCAAATTTATAGGGTGCAGATGATGTGAAACTCTTCTGTCTAGTATTTGGTGTTTTGCTTCTGGAACTACATTCACGTGTTTCAAAATCTGTAACTGAAAATATGGTTTTGGCTGGTGTTAGGTGTTACCCTAATTGTGAGTTGTGTTACTGGTAGTTACTAAATACTTAGCAGTGCACAGAACAGCAGTTTGTTTCACAGATGCAAAATATTTTTTAACAAAAATATTTCCTACTTGTACCAAGAATTAATTTTATAAATACAGCTAACAAAATCATGGCAGGCTAAATGCCATTTTCCCACTATTTGAGTCAAAGCTGTCAAGAGCAATCACTAACATTAAAATTTAACTTCAGATTTGAATTGGCTTTATTTTTGTTTATTTTGGGGGTTTTTTTTTGTGTTTTTTAGGGAATAGTTATTGGAACAGGAGAAAATTCTGAATTTGGGGAGGTTTTCAAAATGATGCAAGCAGAAGAGGTAAGAGTGAATATTTAGAAGCAAAGACATATTTTGTAAGTGTATATTTCATTCATTAAAACTTTTAATTTATTCTATAGGAACGTAGTTCAACTTAATTGCATGGCTTTTAATATTTTTCTTTCCTCTAGTGGAACAAATCTTAGCTCTTGAACATGAAAGTAGTAATTGAAACCAGTGCAACAAAATATCCATAGCTGACCTAAAAATACTGACTGTGAAAATAGTATTCTAAACCTGTTCAGTGGAACAAATCTCATTGCAATTTGTGGAAGTGTATCAAGTGGAACTACATTTGTGCAAAAGGGATTTGCATGAGAGATTTGTGCTGTACGCACAGGACTGTTTTCCCTTGATTAGCAGTGTACTTTGGGGTTATGCATGTGTCTCCTGCTGCTTTGTGATCTCTATCTTAACCTTTTATAAGCTCCCTTTGACTCTCAGATACCAAACTCCCACAGTGATTTTTCTTTACTACAGTACACTGATTCACATGGGAATTCAGACTTTTGAGTGCTTTTGAGTATCTAGGGCCTTCTAGCTTCTTCTCTGCGTGCCTGACCTATGTAGGATGGTAAGGACACAGTCTTATCTCCAGCTGTCAGGACGTGATCAGGCATAGTATAGGCAGCACTTTTTTCCCAGATGTATACCTTTCTGAAATCTGCCAAAACAGAGCAACTAAGGGCATTAAATGCAACAGCCAGGAATGTATTGCCAACCTCATTTTGTTAGCTGCAGTGCCTTACTAAACCTTTCAAGGCATTACAGCTGTCCAGTCACCAAAGTGGAATCCACTTTCATACATGTGAGGAAAATATGATCGTCCATTCAGTAGTATTTAGTTTGTATTGTAACAAGTGTAAGTATTAATGGGGAAAAAACAAACAAAAAAACCCCCAAAACAAGGAAGAAAACTATGTGTACATTCTACACCAACAACATTATGAAATATCAGAGTAATATAAGGTTATTTTTGACGTTTATGTTACAGTAATCTCACTTTAAAAATAAATTTTGAAGGTAACAGTGAATCAAATTTGATACCAGCTTTCTCATATAAACTGTACACACTTTTTTCATAACTTGTTGAACAAAGATTATTTTTACAATGACCCCGTCTTGCTTTTTTTGCTACACTTTCTATACTGTAGTCTACCATATATTACTGTTTAAAAAAACCAAACTTAATGGTATCCAATCTAAAAATCTACTTTTCTGTTGTTTTTTTTTCTTTTGGATTTTTTTAAATGAAAATTTTTCCTTCATATCCCCTTCTTTCTATACTTTTTTTTAATCCTAGATCGTCTAAATATTTCCATAGTTTTCTATTTGACTAAAACAAATTTTCTACAGATGCTTAACAAATTCCTTTTGAGATATAATTTGCCTTCCAAGGCTCTAATTCCTCAATCTGGAAAAGTCAGTTTTATTCTTGTTATCAAGAACTTTCTTGGAGAAGTGCAGTGACTTTTGGTCACCGTGATTTTTTTATTTTAATAAAATCTTTGATATGCCCTTTTGTATTAGATTTGCTGTAGCCATCACAAAGCTCCCAAAGAATATTTCTAATATTTTTTTTTTTTTATTTTGGTGAAGTGTTCTTGAATCTTCTTGAATTTGACACAAGAATAGAACAAAGTCATTTGTTTTCACAAAGCAAACCTATGGAAATGTGGAATATAACTGCACCTTACTCACTGGCAGTGTCTTGAAATTTGCACATCTGAAGTAATAATGTGATACAGTTAATGCTTTTTAACCTGCACTTGTTAACTGCTGCATTGTTTATTGTTCATCGAGGCTCCAAAGACACCTCTGCAGAAGAGCATGGATCTCTTGGGAAAACAGCTTTCCTTGTATTCTTTTGGTATAATAGGTAAGAGAATTAATGTAAAATAATTACAAATTATTATGTAGCTGAAACTAGCATGTAGACTTGGGAAAACAGAAGGGCTTGGTATCTCTTGTTAAATATTTTGACTCCTCACTTTATTGGCCATGTTGAGTTCATGCCACTAATCATCTGAAGATTACTAATGCATCACAACTTTTGTCATAAGGGTGTTTACTTGCTTCTTCCTGCAAACATACTTTTCTGACTTGTCCTCTAAATGCTTCCTTTTAAGTTGCAATGTGTCATGTATTCTGATTCAAGGTGTGAGTGAGTACCTAACTGCTGGTGTGATTGGGCAACTTGACTGGCAGAAACTTTCTTCACCTTTGCTGTATTGGAATCATTGGCAGTGAGAGAAATAGATTTTTATAGGTAGCACAATGATAAGCTTTGTTTTGGCTGTTTAAGTTCTTTTTCTTTTTCCTATGAAAAGTACAGTACATTTGTTTTATATTTATCCTGATGACTACTTTCTTTACAGGAGTTATTATGCTGGTAGGCTGGTTGCAAGGAAAGCATATACTTGATATGTTCACAATTGGTGTGAGGTAAGATTTTTTTGTTTTGTTTTTAAATAGTGTGGATTATGCATTAGAGCAAGTGTCTGAAAGCTAGTGATGTATCTTATGCTTGCACATAGACACTGCCTTTAAGTTCACATAAAAATGAAAATAGACTTTGTGCTGTAAAAAGGCAAATTCATACTAACTTTTAATGATAAGGTCTGTTGTCAGTCTCTTAAACTGTGCATATGTATGGTGATTTCTGAGTGTCTTGTGGAACATCTGCAAACATGCTAGAATTGTACAGTTTGAATTTCTGTGTCTGAGTAAATAAAATGTAATTTTGTAAGTGGCATCAGGCAAAACTAAGTTATTACAAGCTTTGTGTCACAGGCTTTAATGAATGACAATTTATTAGCTTGTTTTCTAACATATTATGGAAACTTAATCCCAGGGTGTTGTCTGCTGAGAATAACACTGAATTTAGGTGATCTAACTTTGTACTCTTAGAAAAGTTGCTGAGTTGCTAATTATGTGGATAGTGCATAAGGCAGAAATGTTTCTTTAAATGACAGGATCACACTCTGGAGATTTACCCTTTTGGGGAGGGGGGTGCAGAAACTGGACCAGGACCTGCATCTTTGAGCATTGTGTAATGAGTTATTATGATCTTGTTTATACTGTTATCGGGTTTTTTTGGAGGGGTTTGGTTCTGTTTTATTTTAAATGACCTTCTGTGCCATTTCAGCACATAGTTTGCTACCACATCGTGATCTGGAAGTAGTAGCTGTGGATCAGTGGTCACTTGAAGTAGTGTCATTTCCCTGTTCTGTTTAGTGATGACTACACTTACTCTTCGCAATCTGGGCTGCTTTGCACAATCCTGATTAGTATATTGTAGGCAAAATGGATATATAATTGATTTCTCCCTCCCCCAACTTTTCTTCATGCTTTTGTGTAAGTAATGATTAGAAATGTCCAAGTTACTGCATTTTGTTACTGTCTTCAGTGTGTATCTTATAATGAATGGTATACAACTAGAATCATGTGGCAGCTGCTTCCTTTCACTTTTAGCCTTGGTGAACAGGCAGCTACAGGAATAATTTTCTGAAGTTTAAATGCATCATTACTATGTATTCATGTATGACATTCTAAGATTTGTATATTTACTTTCATTACAGTTTGGCTGTGGCTGCAATTCCTGAAGGACTCCCAATTGTGGTAACAGTGACACTGGCCCTTGGTGTGATGCGAATGGTGAAGAAACGGGCTATTGTAAAAAAACTGCCTATTGTTGAAACTTTAGGTATGACTAGACTTACTTCGAGGTAGTATTTTGATAGAAATGTTAGGAAATCAACACAAATATTGATGATGACTGTTTAGAATAAAACAGGTATTCTTATTTTAATAGCAATGTGATGGTGTCTTGAAAACATTTCTAAAGTGAATGCATTTTACACAGTTAAAAATCAGGTATATCTTTTTGTGGGCTCTCTACTTTTTTTATTTAACTGAAATAAACAGTCTGACCATAAATAGCATGTCACATTAGCAGTGCTCTAAACTGCGTGAGTGATTTGGCGTGTGGAGTACTCGTTTGCTGTAAGTTGTTCTTGTTAAATAAGACTTGTATAATGATTTTTAAACTAAATTTTTGGTGTAAATTTAGGAATGATACTGACAATTGGAAACAAATCCAAATATGAATATTAGAAAAAGCTTTTTAATCATAATGCACCTTCAGGATGTTGTGCTGCTCATATTAAAACTTAAAATTTTCAAATATTAAAGCTTAAAAATATACTGTACACAGTTTCAGCCCTGAAACATGTAAACATGCACCAATAGAAACAGAAATACTAAGTTAAATAATTCTGCTGCCTTTGAATTTCTTTTTGCATTTGAAGATTGGAAATATTTTTCCAGTGCCTTTAGCAGAGTTTCATTAGTGTTGCAAGGCTTCTTGTTGCTTTTGCAATT
>NW_010320921.1:0-7106 GCF_000700745.2 Antrostomus carolinensis | reverse complement strand
CAGAATATTCTTTTCCTGAGTTAAAAAGACATACAAATTTCACATTTCTGTAATCTTTTCAACCTTACTAAAATTTGCAGGTTTAGTAGTAAGTCACACTTGTGTGACAAATGTGTTGTGACTAGTGTTAGATAGGTGTTGCACTTTTTGATAAAGAAGAATGACTGCTGTAAGCATTTATTAGCTTTCCTTCTCACCAGGACTTGCAATCGAGATGTCAGTAAGGTAGTTTGAGATACAGTGCAATAAAATGAAGGAGAGGTAGTGAATGAAAGAATTTAAGATGAGCTGTGAATCTGGGATTTTATTTAGTTTCTTTTGATTTATTGGACAAACTTGTGAAGAACCTTGTACAGCTAATTTTTAATAGCTGAAAATTGGCTGTCTTTGTTAAATCTCATTTTAGTTTTGGGGTGGTTTTTTTTTTTTCCACAAAGACAGCTGCAGTATTTCTAGAAATTTGCTTGTCTTGAATACTTTTGTTCTTGTTGGTTACATTGTTCTAAACAAGCATTGTCTTATAAATGTTACTTGCTTATTTCAGGTTGTTGCAACGTAATTTGTTCAGATAAAACTGGAACTCTGACAAAGAATGAAATGACTGTTACTCATATTTTTACTTCAGATGGGCAGCATGCTGAGGTATGTAGTGAGACTGTTGGACTTCAGTTTTCCTTTTCACTTTGTTGTGTGTATTGGCTGAAACATGCTTGAGTATACTGCAGGTAAACCATCAATTAAGAAAGCGTAAATTTGTTGCACCAAACTCCATGGTAAATGGAGTTTACCAAACTCCCACCAAACTCCAATATGGTAAATTTGTTGCACCTCAACTTCCAGCTAATTCTGTTCTTTGCTTCATTTAGTATTGCAGCCTTTGAGCTGTATTATCCAAGCCTTCTCTGGTTACAGAAGAATTTTTTATATAATACGTTCAGTTCTTAAATCTCTTGATCCCTAAGGGTCACGATGAAAGATATGCTGAGATAAAGTACAACAAGAAGTTGAAAGATTGTGGTTTTCTTCAGTACAGAAAGTTGAGGCTATTTTGCTGTTGCAGGTGCACAAAAACAAAATTTTTGTGTTACAAATATTTAAAACAGGGATATTCAGCTTTTGACTAAAAGACATTTTGATGTGTGAACCTTTCATGCTCAGTATGTAGTGTCATTTTTGTTTTTTCATAATGGATGGAGCTGGAAGTAGGAGCAGGACATGAAACAGTGGTTGTTGAGGTTGGGGAGGTGCTGCAAAGATAGAAGTAAATGCACAGAACAGAAGAAAAAACAGCAAGGTGTGGAAATAGATGTGTTTCATGAGTGTTTTAAACAAGTTTTTAAATTCTCAAACTCTTCTTGATCAGGTTTTTTTTCCCACATTACAGTTAACAGAGGATCTTGTCATTGACTTTTGTAAGCATAAATACTGACATTTTTTCTTATTCTTTCCTGTTATTTTGATATGTTTGCTTATATATCCTGGTATTTATTTTTCTGTTCTTAGACTTCTATAGGAGTACTGTAATTGCTTTTTCTTTACTACTAGCACAGTTTGTTTACGTCTGGGTCAAATCAGCTTCTTTTTCCTAATTGAGAGAGAACTTGAACTGGCTGTATAATATATTAGCTCTTAATACTGTAGACATGAAGACTTTTTTCCGAATCCTAGTGGGATGCCTGGTTTTTATGCACTAAAAATACAATTTTACTGGTTTTAACCTCTTTGAGACCTCAAAGAGGTCTCAGCTGAGAGGCTGGTCTTTTTGGTTTTTCTTTTTGTCTTCCTGGATGAAAGTAGGATTCTGCTCTGTACTTCCTGTACTGCAAGGGGGCTATGCATTATTAACCAGGATAAAGATGAATAGGAGGAAAAAATTAGAAAGCAAAAGAAAGAAGAAAAAAAGAAAGCATGCCTAATACTCTAAGGAAACAACATAGAATGCATTTATTTATGCTAAGGTGTAAAATTGCTACTTTAAAAAAAAAAAAAAATAAAAATTAGTCTCTAGTATGTTACATTGAACTAACGTGCCTTCAGAGTTTTTATTCCTTAATCTAGTACCTGCTACATTAGAAGCTGAATAGGTGAATCCATTCACACTGAGTATCATCAGTCATTATGAATGGCCTTTTTAAAATTTTCTGTAGTATATAGTAAAAAAGCTGAGGTTAAAACTATATATGAACCTGGTGAACATTACATTGCATACTGCCTTTGGCTGTTTGTATTACAGGTTACTGGAGTAGGTTATAACAGGTTTGGAGAAGTGATGCTCGATGGTGAAGCTATTCATGGTTATAACAACCCATCAATTAGCAAAATTGTTGAGGTAAGGTCTTGGCACAGAGAGGTGAGTTTTAGTTGATGTAGTTCAAGAGCCTTGTATGGCATTTACTTTGTGTTATTTTTTTTTTTCCCCCCCCTTTCCTCCCTCATCCTTTAGGCTGGTTGTGTGTGCAATGATGCTTTGATTAGAAACAACACTTTAATGGGGAAGCCAACAGAAGGGGCTTTAATTGCACTTGCTATGAAGGTGCGTACTTGATGGTGCTTTTTGGATTCATGGTAGGTGGGAAGACTGTAGAAATAAGTTACGGTTTTGTTCTTTTTCCTCATTTTCTTCTCCTTTGGGAGAATTTGCATTGCAACTGTCCATCTCCTGTGTATCTTATCTGTTGGAAATCTTTGGGCATTCTGAAAGATGAGAGAAAATTAGAACTGAAGTAAAATCTTTATTTTTGTCTTTTTGCACTTAGTATTGTCTTTTCATCTGCCACAAGCTAATTTACCTGTTGAATATTGATTGTGCTGTCTCTTTCCCAGTTCTCATAAGAAGCAGTAGGAAGTTGATAACTGATGTATTGGTGACTGCAGCATTTATAGTGCCCTTTAAGTGGGGGGCACAGGTAGTTTGAGTTGTGGACGCTGTGATTAAATGTTTTGGGTTTTTTTTCATAATGCTGTGACATACCCACTACAGCTGCTGAGAAATATGGCAAGGCATCTTAGCACTTGGGTTTTTTTCTGTGCTGGTGAATAAACTCAAGAACACTGAGAGATGAATGTATTACAGGCTTTCTCTCCCTGTGTAACTGAGGCCTGAGATGTATCTATCTTGTTGCTAAGACTCATTCCAAGTCCCCAGTCTTTGACTGGAAAGAACCAGAGTAATGTTAGTTTGGCAAGAGCCCATAGAAACTGAGAACAGGAGTCTTTCACTCCTGTGAAAGGGAGGTAGTGAAGGAGTTCTGAAGCTCTGTAAGTATTAAGAATGGCTTACAGCAGGCTGCTGCTTCTACATTTTCTTTAATCAGCACTTTCCCTTGGACTTGGTTAAGGGCAGAGCATGGAATGCTGTGAGTCGCATCAGGGATGGGGAGAGAGCAGCATTTGAAATGAAATGTATTTTGTCTGCAGTCTTCATGGTTAGTTCTAGATTAAATGTTTGAGTGATTCTGATCACTAAAAAAAGGTCACTTCAAGGTGGATCATTCAGACTTAATATCAGTGACTTGCCTTCTCTGGACCTTGCCACAGTCTTGTGTTACAATTTTGTAGGCCCTTCTAGCAGAGAAATTACATAGAAGATACAGAGGGGGAAAAAAATCCAAAACCAATGCAATGGGACGATAGACATGTTTTGTGAAACCAAGTGGTACATTGGTAGCCATTGTAGGACTTGTGTTTGTGGATGGTCAGAGTATTTCAAGATCCTTGGATCAAAGAGAGTATATAGTACTAAATGGGCTGACTTGTGCTGAAGCCTGAAAGAAGCTTCTAGGTTCTTTCAGTGCTAGTTTGTCAGACATTTGTCTAAACTGGAAGAGTGTGCTCAGAAGAAACATTGCAGATGAAACTGTTTTTTAACTAAGTAATGATTAACTCAGATGTCTCAACAAGTCAACAAATTGTGTAGCTGTTTGGAAATAAAAGGCACTGACATTATGGTGGTACTTCTGTTTTATACAGATGGGTTTAGATGGACTCCAGGAAGACTATATAAGGAAGGCTGAATATCCCTTCAGCTCTGAACAAAAATGGATGGCTGTTAAATGTGTTCACAGAACGCAACAGGTAAACTTCAGTCACTGTTTTCTTGTGCAATGGCTCTGTGGAATGGTTATCTACCCTGTTTAATATTCTCATTTTTCACTTCAGAAAAATGGGTGCTAGTGCAGCAGGCTAGTGCACAGTCCTGGAAATATGGTTTGACAATAGACAGTTTTAGTTTCAAGCTTTGAAGGGGAGATTTAAGAATCACAAGAAATCAAAAGGCGTGCTGGGAAATGATTTAAAGTATTTTGATATCTGAGACTTTGAATGTATACCTGGCTGTTTTTTCTTCGTTCTCTTCCTTCCTCAAAAATCCAAAGCAGCAGCCAATTTTCTGCTGTTTTCAGTGCTACATAGTTACATAATGAATTAAGAGCAAGAAGATGCACTGATGTTCAATAGTAAAATTTCTTTTGTTTAAAAATGCAGGTTTTCTGGTTTTGATGCAGGCAGCATGTTCCCTGGTGTTGACAGATTTTATTGATGTAAATGGTGTCCTGGATTATCAATACAAACCATTCTTTAAGCTCTTTTTCTGTCTTCTGGTGCTTTCACAGACATATTTGCATTCATATTTCATTTAGACCAATCTGAATGTTTTTGTTACATATATTGACGTAGTCACTGCCAGTCTGATAACTGGAGCCTCCTAAATAACATGTGCAACAACAGACCTTATCTGGGTTTTATGGAAAATTTCCTAGTACTTCTGACCAAAAAATAGCTTGCTGACAGTATCCAAGTATCACAGTAAAATCTTTGCTTTGGAAACAAAACATTTGAATTGTTTTATCTATATGGATAATATGGTTGTATTATCCTTGTCTATATAAAGAGTGATAAGCTGTATGATTTTCATCCATGTAAGGATTTACTGGGTCTGTGTTTTGGTATCAGCATTTTAGAAAGATTATTGAAAAATTGGTAACAGTTTCAAACAGAGCATCAATTCCTTGAAGGCTAGGAAAATGCAGTGCCTTTAGAAACTTAGAACTCTATCAGTTAGGCCTATCAGAAAGACTGAGGTAACTTGACTACTGTGCATAAATAGGGAGAAAATGGGTATATTAAAAAAGAGTTTTTTAGTTCAACAGGAGAGAAGAAGAGAATCAGTGATTGGAAATTGAGCTGAGGCAGCAATCCTTAATGGAAAAGGGAGGAAGGGAAGGGATAAGTTGATTTAGCATTGGAGTTAAGTGTTCAAGGTAGGTGGTAGATTCTCAGTCCCTTGATAGCATCGAAGCTAGATGACTATCTGGAAAATATTAGAGTTGTTAGGCATGGTATAAGAATGCAGGTGATGTTTAATGACCTATGCAGCTGGTCAGATGATGAGCTAACGGTCTTTCTGGTCTTATGTTCTGTGTACGTTTAATTTCTGTCCTTTGCATGGCCTCTTAGTCTATGAACTGTGACCCACAGTGTTTAATGTGTATGGTGTCTGCTGAAATGAGATACTGATTATTAGCTTGGCTCTTTTAATATTACCACTCTTGAACATACACCGTATATAATCAAAAGAAGAGATCTTTAGGTTTAGAAGTGTAATTTTGATTTGCATTATATTCTGAAGACTCCTTAAGAAAAGTACAGATATGCCATTCTTAAATGTGCGTGTGTATGTACTTGTGTGTTTGTATTTACATATGCATACACACATGTGCACACAATTCTTTTTCCTTTTAGGACAAACCTGAAGTTTGCTTTATGAAAGGTGCTTATGAACAGGTCATTAGGTACTGTACATCATATAACTGTAAGGGGCAGACTCTACCTCTTGTTCAGCAACAGAGAGAGCAGTATCAGCAAGAGAAGACATCTATGGGCTCTGCAGGACTTAGAGGTAAGGCTGTTTCAGTGTCTCTAAATAACCATTTTTAAAAAAAGTGGCACTGCTTATTGTTTTAAAAAACAAACAAAGCCCAACAAAAAAGCCCCAAAACAACAACAAAAAAATAGGATTTTGTTGTTGTTGTTCAGTAAGTGCCACTGGGGTTGTTTTGTTTTTCTTTAAAATGGAGCAGTGGAAAAAGTGATGCTATTACCGAAGGCCTGTATAATAACATGATGAAATTGCAAAGGGTGAGGAAAGTCAAAAGCCCAACAAAAAAGCCCCAAAACAACAAAAAAAAAATAGGATTTTGTTGTTGTTGTTGTTCAGTAAGTGCCACTGGGGTTGTTTTGTTTTTCTTTAAAATGGAGCAGTGGAAAAAGTGATGCTATTACCGAAGGCCTGTATAATAACATGATGAAATTGCAAAGGGTGAGGAAAGTCACTGCTGGTTCCTATCATCTTTGCATGTGACCATAACTGAACATTGTTACCTGATAGCTTCCATATGTCATTATAGATGTCTGTGGGGTTTGGGTTTTTTTTTAATGTGAATGTGTTTTCTTCTATTACTTTGGTTCCTGGCACCTTTGTGAGTTAGGGTAGCACAACTGATTGCAGGTCAGAAGATGTCATTAGAATTACCTTTTATGTTGCAAGTTGTGTAGTTTTTTTTTTTAAAATGTAACTGAAAGTATTTTTCACAATTAATAGGAGGTGACTGTGAGTAAGTGTTATACATTCCTGGCTTTCTTTGGCCTCTCTTTTATGTTGCAAGTTGTGTAGTTTTTTTTTTTTTTATGTAACTGAAAGTATTTTTCACAAGACAATTAATAGGAGGTGACTGTGGGTAAGCGTTATACATTCCTGGCTTTCTTTGGCCTCTCTAAGGAGATCTCTAGGTTGTGAAGTCCATCCAAAGCTTTTTAATTTTTTTAATTTTTTTTTAAGGTGGGTGTACTCTGGCTCAGGAAATCCCTAGGACGCAAATTATTAGAAACTGAGAGGGTATGCTAGGAGTGATATCTTTGTGCTGTTTTATTCAGACAGTCATTCTTTTTGTCTGCTTTAGACCACTATCAAACAAAAAAATCTAGGGTAACATTTTGAAAAAACTGAATTTGCCTTTTCCCTTAAGACTGTAATGTCTTTTAAATATATTTGAATTAAGATTCCTACTGTAAAAGACATTCTAGAACAGGGGTCCTCAAACTTTTTAAAC